>NW_025963779.1:90212598-90460098 GCF_023055435.1 Haliotis rufescens | reverse complement strand
GTGGTGTGGTGTGGTGTGGTGTGGTGTGTTGTTTTGGGTGTGGGTGTGTGGGGTGTATTTATTCTGTTTTTAATGTCATTTTCCTGATCTAGTATTCTGTTCCCGATCTAGTATTCTGTTTCCAATGTAGTATTCCGTTGCTGATGTAGTATTCTGTTCCTGATGTAGTATTCTGTTTCTTATATAGTAGTCTGTTCCTGATATAGTATTCTGTTCCCGATCTAGTATTCTGTTTCCAATGTAGTATTCTGTTGCTGAGGTAGTATTCTGTTTCTTATATAGTATTCTGTTCCTTATATATTATTTTGTTCCCGATCTATAATCTGTTCCCGATCTAGTATTCTGTTTCCAATGTAGTATTCTGTTGCTGAGGTAGTATTCTGTTCCCGGTGTAGTATTCTGTTGCTGAGGTAGTATTCTGTTGCTAGTGTAGTATTCTGTTGCTGAGGTAGTATTCTGTTGCTACTGTAGTATTATGTTCCTGATCATGCTGATGTAGTATTCAGATCCCGGTGTAGTATTCTGTTCCTTGTGTAGTATGCTGTTCCTGGTATAGTATTCTGTCCTTGGTATAGTATTCTGTTCTTGGTATATTATTCTGTTCCTGATATAGCATTCTATTGCTGAGGTAGTATTCTGTTGCTAGTGTAGTATTCTGTTCCTGAGGTAGTATTCTGTTGCTAGTGTAGTATTCTGTTGCTGAGGTAGTATTCTGTTGCTAGTGTAGTATTATGTTCCTGATCATGCTGATGTAGTATTCTGTTGCTAGTGTAGTATTCCGTTGCTGATGTAGTATTCTGTTGCTAGTGTAGTATTCTGTTCCTGGTGTAGTATTCTGTTCCTGGTATAGTATTCTGTTTCTGATGTAGTGTTCGGTTCCTGATGCAGTGTTCTGTTCCTGGTGTAGTATTCTGTTCCTGATGTAGTATTCTGTTCCTGAGATAGTATTCTGTTTCCGATCTAGTATTCTGTTCCTTGTGTAGTATTCTGTTCCTGGTATATTATTCTGTTCCTGATGTAGCATTCTGTTCCTGGTGTAGTATTCTGTTCCTGATGTAGTATTCTGTCCTTGGTATATTATTCTGTTCCTGATGTAGTGTTCTGTTCCTGAGGTAGTATTCTGTTCCTGGTGTAGTATTCTGTTCCTGGTGTAGTATTCTGTTCCTGGTGTAGTATTCTGTTCCTGGTGTAGTATTCTGTTCCTGATATAGTGTTCTGTTCCTGATATAGTATTCTGTCCCTGATGTAGTGTTCTGTTCCTGATGTAGTGTTCTGTTCCTGATGTAGTATTCTGTTCCTGATATAGTGTTCTGTTCCTGATATAGTGTTCTGTTCCTGATGTAGTATTCTGTTCCTGATGTAGTGTTCTGTTCCTGATGTAGTATTCTGTTGCTGAGGTAGTATTCTGTTCTTGATGTAGTATTGTAGTATTCTGTTCCTGATGTAGTATTCTGTTCCTGATGTAGTATACTGGTCCTGGTATATTATTCTGTTCCTGATGTAGTATTCTGTTCCTGATGTAGTAGTCTGTTCCTAATGTAGTAGTCTGTTCCTGGTGCAGTATTCTGTTCCTAATGTAGTGTTCTGTTCCTGATTGAGTGTTCTGTTCCTGATGTAGTATTCTGTTCCTGGTGCAGTATTCTGTTCCTAATGTAGTATTCTGTTCTTGATGTAGTATTCTGTTCCTGGTGCAGTATCCTGTTCCTAATATAGTATTCTGTTGCTGATTTAGTATTCTGTTCTTGATGTAGTATTCTGTTCTTGGTGTAGTATTCTGTTGCTGATGTAGCATTCTGTTCCGTATGTAGTATTCTGTCCCTGATGTAGCATTCTGTTGCTGAGGTAGTATTCTGTTCCCGATGCAGTCCTCTGTTCCTGATGTAGTGTTCTGTTCCTAATGTAGTATTCTGTTTGATGTAGTATTCTGTTGCTGATGTAGTATACTGGTCCTGGTGTAGTATTCTGTTCCTGATGTAGTATACTGGTCCTGATATAGTTTTCTGTTCCCGATGTAGTGTTCTCCTCCTAATGTAGTATTCCGTTCACCATGTACTATTATATCTACTTGGAATATTCTGTTCCCCGAGTAGTATTCTGCTCCCCGTCAGGTATTCCGACCCTGCAGTGCCCTTTCCCACGTGTCTGTTGTACGTTATACCCCGTTCCTGTAGTATTCTGCTCCACGTAGTGTGTACTTCTATGTTTCGCTGGATTACTCCGTGCACCTGTGTCCTCAGTATGGTTCTACTGCTTTTGGTTCCGTGCAGGGAGAGGTTCGGGCACTACGAGGTGGACGTGGAGACGGGGAAGAAGGAGGATCGTACCAAGGAGCTGAAGTCCCAGACCCTCCGTCACTTCCTGGACGAGTACCGCCAGGCGGACGTGTACCTGGTGCAGGACCTCACTGCCGCCATGAAAGGTACTGTAGCTCACCTCCCCTTTCTCTCGGTAGCTCCTTCCCCCGTCACGGGATGAGAGAAACGTGATATTTCACGAGACACATGGTATTTCATGTTTATTATATATTTTTGTGTGTAGTCGTACAATCTTAAACAATATAAACAGAAGTAATAAAACTATTTGAGGTCTCTAAAATTCTTTATCATACGAAGCAAAGGAATACACGCTGGTCAAGTAACAAAATGGCGCTTAGCGAGACGAACAGCCTCGATTGACGAATTAAATGAGAGATTTACAGTTTATAACGAAACGTTTTCAAGGAAATAACAAACGGCAAGATATTAACTCCATAAATGACCAGCTGTCATTAAGTTGCCTTGTCAATATGGAGCTAACGTTAAAAGGAAGTCAGGGGGCACGGGCGATTCGCTGTGCAGAGTTGCGTCCCTTGGGCACGCCAGAAACCTATGATTGTGGGTTCGAATCCCGGTTCGCCCCAATTATGTTTCTAGGTTTGTCAGCAACATACCCGTGATCGTGGGTTTCACCGAAGTGGTATACGTCTGAGACCTGCATCACTTCGGGCTTTCCACCCACATTAAGCTGACACTCCGTGATATAACTGGAATAATGTTAAAAGCGGCGTTCAACCCAACTCACTCACTCACTCACTAAAAGGAAGTCAACAGTTTGTGTACGTGCCAGACACTTACTATAAAGGGGGACAATCTGCGGGGAGGTAACTTTTGTATGAAAATAGTTCCGTCAAAGTGTTATGTTCACTGCAGTGAAATATCAAGTGTTATGTTCAATGCAATGAATTAGCAAGCATCACTTTTCTCAGTTCCAAAAAGGTCTTTCACACTGAAGTATATATAATAAATTCTTTTGAGGACGTTTACTCTCTTAGTTCTCAGACCCGTGAAGATCCGGGCTAGAGTATGTGGTCAGCCTCGCCGACTTGGTAGATGCATGTCATCGTATCCCAGTTGCGAAGATCGATGCTCACGATATCGATCACTGGATTGTCTGGTCCAGACTCGATTATTCACAGATAGCTGGAATTACCTAGGTTTCAATAAGCACGAAAAAGGCGCTGCCAGTTTATTCTATACATTATGAGCACTCATACATGGCGATGGTCTGCCCTACTGCCCAGTGTAACCTGCATGTGTGTTACAGAGGACGTGGATGTCCCTTACAGTCTACGCTGTGGAGGTTTCCAGAAGCTGTTCACGAAGACGATAGCGTGGTTCAGCAGCGGCGGCACCAAGTCCGTCCTCCACATGGACGAGTTCGACAACATCAACTGCCTCCTGGACGGCACCAAGGACCTCGTCTTCTACGATAAGGTGAACAATCTCTACCACCTCTGAGTGAGTGAGTGAGTGAGTGAGTGAGTGAGTGAGTTGTGAAGAACACCACTGAAACAGTGTTACATCTACATCACCTCGTGTGAGGTCACGTGGGAGGTAGTCCCAAGTGATGCAGGTCTTAGAGTGGAAGGTCCGGGGTTCGATCCCCGGCCACGTCATACCAAAAAATGTTAAAAGATGGTACTTGTTGTTACGCTGTCTGGCGCTCGGTATTAAGAGGCTCAAACAAGGACTGATCGGCTCGGAGATCGGCATTAGTCCGGGCTGGTACAGGCAGACACACACATATAAGTACAATAATCTTCAATTTCATTAAAATCAGATCTTAGTTCTCGCTTTGCTAAACAAAGATCTGAGAACATCCCATTTAGGGTCACGTCAGAACGACCTTTCATCCAACCAATCAGTGCGTCGCTTACCAGATCATGAAAGTGACAGTCGGAATGTGTTTTCTAATCATGCAACCACAAAATATTTAACACGGGGTATTCCGAACGACAGTTACGGGTTTTATGATTATATCCATACAATCTAGGCCATCTATAAGCCATTCTAGAATGTTCTTCTTAATTGTCAGTTTTAATTTTTTTTAATCGAGAATACGTCAAAATATGTTTCGAAGCGTAGTCGCCAGTTTGAAACTAGTGTCGTAAAGCTCGCAAAAGCTGCCTTCTGATTGGCTAATGTCGATTTCTTGTCAGTCATTTCATTGGTCGGTCAAAATTCGCGAAAGGTCGTTCTGACGTGACCCGTAATTGGATGTCCTCAGATCTTTGTTTAGCGGTAGCGAAAACTAGGATCTGATTTTAATGAGATTGAATAATCTTGGATGCGACGTTAAACCCCATTTCATCTCACCTTAGAGGAGTAATCAGGGCGAGTCTAGGATTCGAAACCACGACCATCAGATCAGACCACGGCATGGACGTTTTAGCCACCTCGGTGCCCACCATCGCCTTTGCGTTGATAATAAGCTCAACGTTTCACTTTCGTATTGTTTAATGTAGACGATATACATAATGGACATTAACTATAGCAATTGTTGAGTTACATTTTTACTTTTTAGAACATTAGCAATCCTGTGTAACAGATCTGTTGTTTTGACACCAGAAATACGGCCCTGATATCGAGGCTGACGGCTATGTGTGGGATGGGTCCTACAGTTCGGTAGACGTGGACCGAGTAGATATGTACAAGTTTCCCCGCTTGAGTGATCTCCCCTGGTTCAAGGCACACATGGAGAAAGGGGACTGTCTCTTTATACCATATAGGTAAGTGTGTCAATACCCCTTTATACCGAACTCACGTTTTCACACTCAGCCGCCATTGCCTGGAACAGTCTACCAGAGCACCCCCATGGCTGTAGTGAACTATCTACTTTCCGGTCTCAACTCAACATCTATCAGTAGTGGAAAATGTATAACTCTGTGAAAACAACAGGGGAATCCCCACAATATGCGGGCCGTGCAATAGTGAGACGACGGGTTACAATGGAGCGGATTCTTGGAGGATTTGGAACAATGGCCCGTGACTGTACATACGCCGTCGGCTACAGATGGCCCGCGTCATGACAGTCGAGTTGGGACAGATAAGAAAGTAAAACTGACTTGTAAAAAAATTCTAGCGTAGTCGATTACATCCTATCCTCTGCAGACTTGTTTCCTTTCTTTAAGGAATTTATCGTTAAAGAGTTCGATCCCATTTTCTCAGACGTCCATTGTCGAATTGAACTTCTTGTAAACATCCAATCAGATATCTCACATCATGCGAATGGTGACAGTACACAATCTAGTAATGAAAAAGCATGCCAAAAACGAAAATGGGATCCTAGCCTAAAAGATATTTTTGTGCTCAATTCGACACCGATTTTGTAAATAACTTACAACTGACAATCTTAAAGATGAAATGAAAAAGATAACACAACACCTATGTGATTAATTTAGCTCCTCAGCAGGAAACACATTTGGCTTTAAAACGAGTAACACGAAAAGAAAATCTGAAGAATCATCTCAGCCTTGGTTCGACGCAAAGTGCTATACAGTTCGCAAAAATTACCACAAATGTAAAAAAAATACTCAACACAATAGACAATGCTTTCAAACAGCTGCTATAACGTACAGTAAAGTGTTAAAACGATCGCGCTATGCATACAAGCAGAAGTGTGCGAACATACAGAGTGACCAAGAACAAGGACCCCAAAACATTTTGGAATATCTTAAAATCATTTCGTGAAAAAGAATATCATGAAAGTATAAGTATTGACACGTTGTATGAATATTTTAAAAGTTTGAATGAACAGTCAATAGGAGCAGTCGATATTGACATTGATGATCTACCAAGCAATGATAATCTTCATATACCCACTACACAAGAAGAGATAAGGTCTGCTTGCAATAGGTGGAAATGTAATAAAAGTTGTGGATTGGATAATATATGCAACGAATATATCAAAGGCACTTGTCACTCTTTGATGCCTGTTTACCTGAAATTATTTAATGTAACATTTTTGCATGGTGTTATCCCAGGTGCCTGGCTTCTCGGTTACATGAAGCCATTCTATAAAAACAAAGGCAATCCCACTGAGCCGGAAGAACAACTGCGGTATCTCACTTGTAAGCTGCCTGGGCAAGCTTTTCGCAGCTATCATAAATAATCGGTTACAAGCTTATTCAGAAATCACGGGTCTAACTGGGGAAAAAGGAAAAGGAAAAACCATTCAACTATTGATCACAAAACGTCCTTAAGTCCCTTATCGATATCTATCAATCATCTGGTAAAAAAAGTTATTTTTTGCTTTCATTGATTCTAGTGAAGCGTTCGACACAGTGTGGAGATCTGGGTAATGGCTTAAAATGATTAAAAGTGATATTAGTGGGAAATGTTTTAGGTTAATTTACAACATGTATCAGAATATTCAGTCGTGTGTTATGTATGATAATGACATAACTTTTTTCACATGCTATGCCGGAGTTCGCCAAGGTGAAAATCTGTCTCCGTTTCTGTTTGCGCTTTATATTAACGATTTGGAATACTTTCTGAAAGAAAATGAGGTGAAGGGATTAGATTTTCTGAATAATTACATCGAGCGTCATCTTGGTGTTCTTATGAAGTTATTCCTGCTTCTTTACGTAGATGACACTGTTGTACAGGCGGAGACTGCTGCAGACTTACAGAAAGCTTTAGATACTTTTGGAAATTATTGTGAAGCATGGAGGCTAAAAGTCAATATTAATAAAACAAAGGTTGTGATATTTTCAAAAGGGTACGTGAGGAAAAACCCCTTAAGGTTACACTGCAAGGTTGTGAGATTGAGATTGTTAAACGGTATCTCTACTTGGGTGTATTATTTTCAGGCAATGGAAGGTTTTGTAGCGCCTTAATTGAAGCAGCGCCCAAACTGCTTTATTGTAAAATGTAAATCTTTCACTTTCATATTGTTTTGGTCAAATACGAAAAAATTTTGAATTGTGTTTATCTGTTGGAAAATAAATACTAATTAAAAAGGAATAAATGGAATACATAAAATTAAAATTTCCTAAAAGGAAATCAGAAGGCTTTATAAATAATTGTTACGATTGAAATGCGAAAACAAACCAAGAAAAACTGTTTATGGCTTTCGGCTCTAAACATCAACTGTTTATTGTTACCAAAATTTAGAGTTGCATTGCTCAACTAGATCATGACTATAGTAATCACAACCGGAAGATGATTTTTACAACTAAAATCACTACACGCTGAGTCACACCACACGCACCTGTCCAGGCGACAATTTCACAGTGGTAGGAATTCGACCGTCTATTAGCCCAAACAGATAGACATGCATATTGTAACGTCATTGCATGAAAAAAACATGGGCATTACCCATAGCTGACACAACAAATAACATATCAAATAAAAGACTTGTGATATATTATTATTTTATTGTGGAGAGTACCATCTCCATCAATAATTTGTTAATTTAATATCAATATCCAATGTAGAATGTTGGGAGTAAGCAGGCTATCTTATTCTGTTAGATATTCTATTTTCCCTGATGCAATCTAAAGTGTTCAGTAGAAAACAGAAACCAACTGTAGTACGACCACTGTACACACATGCATGGTCGTAAGAGGAGACTAACGGGATCGGGTGGTCAGTCTGGCTGAATTGGTTGCTGCATGTCATCGTTTCCCATTTGCGTGGATCGATGCTCATGATGTCAATCACGCCGTCATATAGCTGGAATATTGTGCGGCGTTAACCAACAAACAAACATCACGGCACAGCGTTGATGTTAGCCTCTCTCTCGGTTACTCCGGGCCTGGTCAGACAGTGTTCATGAATCGTTATCTTCCTGCCTCCAGACCTTGTACCACATCAATATGGACGATCATAGCTGTCCTTCCGTGTCTGAGACGGGAATATTTTGAGGAAATGACGTCTTGAAAAGAATGACAATCAGCGCTTTCGTTCGACTCCAGCGCCATCTGTGGACATTCAGTTGATGCAAATATATGTATTACCTGAACAAAAATACCTTTCGTTGGGAAGAGTTTAACAACAATAATCTTGCCCGAATAAATACACAGTGGTGAAAAGCATAGTCGCCTTTTATGGCAAGCATGGCTTGCCGAAGACCTATTCTAACCCTTATCTTCACGGGTCAAGTTTAATTGACAACACATGGAGGATTAGTGTACCAAGACATTCAGGACCAATCCCACCGACTACAGGTAGCATTCCTGACAATATTCAACACCCTCCCACTGTCGTCATTTGGTTGTGACGATTGTGAAATACAACATCAGTGGTTTTCCTCGTGCAATGCGCATGCGGTGTGTAAACCTGAAGTGTCCCAGTGTGTTTAACTCACCTGGTTCCTGTAAGGAGATTGCCGCCCCAACAGTGGCGACCGACGTAGCGGGTTAACGTGGGCTTACACACAGGTTTGGAGGAAACGTACTGCTGTCCCGCTAGCATGGTGTTACTGGTGGTTTAACACCGTGCCACTTCCTGGTTCAATGATATTATGATGCACAGCTAACTACTGATGATGGCGGGGAAGTAGCCAAGGTGTCTCTGTTGTTACTACAATTGACATGGCTATGGTTGGTCTGGTCCGACTAGAATATATACACGTCTTCTCAATGTGACGGTTATAGTCTCGAAAAACTACTACGACTTTTTAATAAACCAATTCCACACAGACCGATACAGACAGACATACAGAGAGACAGACAGAGACACACATGCGGACAGAAAGGTATAGACAGACGGACAGACAGATATAGACAGGTAGACAGACAGATAGAGACAGGCCGGCAGGCAGATAGAGACAGACGGATAGACAGATATAGACGGACAGACATATATAGACAGACGGATAGACAGAGACAGACAGGCAGACAGATAGAGACAGACGGACAGACAGATATAGACAGACGGATAGACAGAGACAGACAGGCAGGCAGACAGATATAGACAGACGGACAGACAGATATAGACAGGGGGATAGACAGATATAGACAGGTAGACAGACAGATAGAGACAGACGGACAGACATATAGACAGACGGATAGACAGACGGATAGACAGAGACAGACAGGCAGGCAGACAGATATAGACAGGCAGACAGACAGATATAGACAGTTAGACAGACAGATAGAGACAGACGGACAGACAGATATAGAAAGACGGATAGACAGAGACAGACAGGCAGGCAGACAGATATAGACAGGCAGGCAGACAGATATAGACAGGCAGACAGACAGATATAGACAGGCAGGCAGACAGATATAGACAGGCAGACAGACAGATATAGACACACATGCGGACCAAAAGATATAGACAGGGGGATAGACAGATATAGACAGGTAGACAGACAGATATAGACAGGCAGACAGACAGACATAGACAGGCAGACAGACCGATATAGACAGACAGACAGACATACACACGGATGTACAGACCAAGTGTCTAGGTTTGTATTGTGCAGGGACGGCAGCGTATTGTAAGTATACATCTAGAACTGTGATGTACACGTGTTTACAAACGTTGGCATGTGTCTAGGATATAAGGGCTGTCATTCACAGAAAATAATATTGTGAAAAATGTTTGAGAATCTTCTGAGAAACCACAAGTCCCAGAAAGGGGAATCGTTAGGAGAATGTGCAGATCATAAATCAGACTTGTTTTTGGCACTGGAATTAGAATCCTCCGTATTAACGTGAGTGAGTTATGATTGAAGTTCACGTCGGCAGTATGTCAGTCACATCGTGACCCATCGCCTGTGAAAGATGAAAGTTGCCTTAAACATCGCCACTCGCACTTGGAGTTGAAGAGGATTTATCAAAGTAAGACGACAGGTAAGATGTGTCGACATATACAAGTATAAGATGTGTCGACATATACAGGTATAAGATGTGTCGACATATACAGTTATAAGATGTGTCGACATATACAGGTATAAGATGTGTCGACATATACAAGTATAAGATGTGTCGACATATACAGGTATAAGATGTGTCGACATATACAGGTATAAGATGTGTCGACATATACAGGTATAAGATGTGTCGACATATACAGGTATAAGATGTGTCGACATATACAGGTATAAGATGTGTCGACATATACAGGTATAAGATGTGTCGACATATACAAGTATAAGATGTGTCGACATATACAGGTATAAGATTTGTCGACATATACAGGTATAAGATTTGTCGACATATACAGGTATAAGATGTGTTGACATATACAGGTATAAGATGTGTCGACATATACAGTTATAAGATGTGTCGACATATACAGGTATAAGATGTGTCGGCATATACAAGTATAAGATGTGTCGACATATACAGGTATAAGATGTGTCGACATATACAGGTATAAGATGTGTCGACATATACAGGTATAAGATGTGTCGACATATACAGGTATACGATGTGTCGACATATACAGGTATAAGATTTGTCGACATATACAGGTATAAGATGTGTCGACATATACAGGTATAAGATGTGTCGACATATACAGGTATAAGATGTGTCGACATATACAGGTATAAGATGTGTCGACATATACAGGTATAAGATGTGTCGACATATACAAGTATAAGATGTGTCGACATATACAGGTATAAGATTTGTCGACATATACAGGTATAAGATGTGTCGACATATACAGGTATAAGATGTGTCGACATATACAACTATAAGATGTGTCGACATATACAGGTATAAGATGTGTCGACATATACAGGTATAAGATGTGTCGACATATACAAGTATAAGATGTGTCGACATATACAGGTATAAGATGTGTCGACATATACAGGTATAAGATGTGTCGACATATACAGGTATAAGATGTGTCGACATATACAGGTGTAAGATGTGTCGACATATACAGGTATAAGATGTGTCGACATATACAGGTATAAGATGTGTCGACATATACAGGTATAAGATGTGTCGACATATACAGGTATTAGATGTGTCGACATATACAGGTATAAGATGTGTCGACATATACAGGTATAAGATGTGTCGACATATACAGTTATAAGATGTGTCGACATATACAAGTATAAGATGTGTCGACATATACAGGTATACGATGTGTCGACATATACAGGTATACGATGTGTCGACATATACAGGTATAAGATGTGTCGACATATACAAGTATAAGATGTGTCGACATATACAGGTATAAGATGTGTCGACATATACAGGTATACGATGTGTCGACATATACAGGTATAAGATGTGTCGACATATACAAGTATAAGATGTGTCGACATATACAGGTATAAGATGTGTCGACATATACAGGTATAAGATGTGTCGGCATATACAAGTATAAGATGTGTCGACATATACAGGTATAAGATGTGTCGACATATACAGGTATAAGATGTGTCGACATATACAGGTATAAGATTTGTCGACATATACAAGTATAAGATGTGTCGACATATACAGGTATAAGATGTGTCGACATATACAGGTATAAGATGTGTCGACATATACAAGTATAAGATGTGTCGACATATACAGGTATAAGATGTGTCGACATATACAGGTATAAGATGTGTCGACATATACAGGTATAAGATGTGTCGACATATACAACTATAAGATGTGTCGACATATACAGGTATAAGATGTGTCGACATATACAAGTATAAGATGTGGATCACAACAGCCAAGGAAACCTGCTGGTATTGGATGTCAGGTATTAGATAATATCTTCAATACAGACAGAGAAACAAACACACTGAAGTTGCTCGCCTGTGTATTTGTAATTCTCATCTTATCTTAGATGGTACCACCAAGTGAACTCATTCGGCAGTCGGAACTTGGCGGTAAACATCTGGCTGCACCATCTATACTGGTTCAACACTACTGACTGCACTGCCGATGAGACGTGGAAGACGCAGGGCTCCCTCACGAAGTACGGCTTCGGACAGCTCCAGGAGTCGCTCAGGTATGGTCGACGACCTCAGGTAAGGTCCACGGTCTCAGGTAGGGTCCACGTTCTTAGGTACGGTCTACGATCTCAGCTACGGTCAACGGTCTCAGGTAAGGTCTACGATCTCAGCTACGGTCCACGGTCTAAGGTAAGATCCACGATCTCGGGTAAGGTCGACGACCTCAGGTAAGGTCCACGGTCTCAGGTAGGGTCCACGTTCTTAGGTACGGTCTACGATCTCAGCTACGGTCCACGGTCTCAGGTTAGGTCCATGGTCTCAGGTAAGGTCTACGATCTCAGCTAAGGTCCACGGTCTCAGGTAAGGTCTACGATCTCAGCTACGGTCCACGGTCTCAGGTAAGATCCACGATCTCGGGTAAGGTCGACGACCTCAGGTTAGGTCAGTGGTCTCAGGTAAGGTCCACAGGCTCAGGTTTTAAATGGAAAAGCCTCCTTCTCCGCTACAGATGGACTGTTCCAAATACTCTCACACGGTGGCTTTCCATGCAAAGGAAAGTAAATTGTCCACCTGAAAACCACACGGGAACATTCGGTACACGTCGAAATATGGAATTGCATCATCCATCAGTTTTGTCTCTGATGCGACAAATTTGAAAACCTGTACTTCACACGCCTACCAGGCAACGTTTTGAAAGCTTTACTGAGCCCTGGGATTTTCTCATAGTGTTAATTAAAAAACCCATCAGGATTTGCAGCCGTATCTGAAAAATATCTAATCTCAATACAAAATCCCAGCCGCCCTGCCCCTCCTCCCACACTCTCCACCCCCGGAATATCAAATGGTCGGTCACTCGCATGTTCACAAGTTTTGCAGGTTTCCTCCAGATTTATTATATAATTTACGGTATAGTCTTAACCTGTTCATATGACGAGAGGTATTTTTCACTTCCTCCACGAATACGTAAATGCCGTACACTAACAAACTCCACATAAGCCCGGTAGACTATAAAACATGTGCGTGTTGTCGATGTTGCAGGGACCTGGTGTTTGAGCCGTTGCACATGGAGGAGAGTCTGACGGAGGAGGAGTTTCTGGAGAGATGGAGGGAGATCTCAACTGACCGGGACGCCAGTTCAAAGGTCATGCCCTTTCTGTATATACCTTGGCCCAGTCGCCTCACGCACGAGAGTTCGTTGTGCAGGGTTGCGACCTTTAGACGCGCCACTAATCTATAATCACGGGATCGAATCCAAGCTTCAGCCTCATTATTTGTTTTGGTTTGTTAGAACCGTGCATGTGGGTTTCACAAAAGTTGTAAATGTCTAAGACCTGTAACATTTCGTCCCACGTCAATTTGGCACGAATTGGTATTACTACTACCACCACTACTACTACTACTACTACTACTACTACTACTACTACTACTACTACTGATGATGATGATAATGGGATAAATCCAAATGTGTTAATTACGAACCAGTCACAAAGTACTTTTAGCCATACGACTGTTGTAAGCCTATTTTAAACAAAGAGAGTTACGACGCTCGTAGAGTTCCGCTCGTTTTTTTAATCGGTTCCCTGCAAGCAGACTTACCTTGACGTCGTGGTTTCAGATATTCCACCATATTGACGTCAACGGGGACGGCGTGTGGACGTGGGACGAGCTGTACACGTTCAACGTGGAGCAGGTGTTCACGATGTACCCCAAAGGTTTCGGCAACGACTTCCGGGAAGAATACCGGAGCAAGAAAGACATGATGGAAACGTTTCTCACATCGAACGACCAACAGGAGAACGCCATGACAAGAGACGAACTTTAGAAGATATCGCTAACAGTTTGTAATACCATCTACACGTCAGTCATTGGAAGATCCGTTCAAGCATTTATAGTGGTTTGCTGTATTTATCTGTGTCTGCATGGCGCAGAAATAACACTCAGTATCTATACACACACATATGCAGAAACACACATAATCGCACACACTATCACATGCGCGCAACGCACAAACGCACCTATGTTTCACTACAGTGGCAAACGGGTTCCAGTGTATATATTTCACATGAAGCTTACTGGCCGTGTTATACCTGATATAATGTTTAAAACAACGTTACAAAACTCAAGTCACAGATTCATAACATTCTTTAAAGATTGTATAACGTCATATATTACACAACCGACCGGAATCAATAAACTGTACTTCCACCGACAAGGAAGTCAATTATATCAGGAAGTCGTGTTGAGGCATAAAAAGCACAAAACTTCAGTTTAAATGAATTTTGCAACGTCTAGATCTGTATATCTGTATATGCATACAGAGTGGTGAAGTGTGTTTTGCTATTTAGAATTGTATCATATAAATGTAATTAAGTTTGACATTCAATCAGCTCATTGCTGGGTTCGCTTCTGGGGAATAAAGAACATCAGCATTACGACGAACCATTGTTCTTGAGGTTGATTCTGAGCTAGGAATTCACTGGCCATTCTGAACGGACATTTTAAACAGTAAAACCGATGCAACTATTGGTCATTATGCAAATTTACAGAGTAAATTAAACATCAACATAACATGGGGCTCTTTAATTCTACTTCCGGGTTACATTGATGCTCACGATTGCTCCACCAGGGAACACACACGCTGATGCACGGGGTATTTCATTACTCAAGCTAAAACATCTCTTCTTACAGATCTACACCTGTTTTGTATGATCATGTATCTGAAAATAAAACATTCACTAAAAGACGAATTATGTTGTTTTTATTAACCTTACAGTAGAAATACGTTCAATAACTTCGTGAAACTTAAGGCAACACATTCGCCCATATGTCATGTATGTCTGATCTTCATGAACGTGCCAACACCAACAGCTATTTACACTGGAAACTAATGGCGTACCGTTTGGTGTGGTGTTTAAACAGGTAGATATATTTTCTTTGAGAATATATTAGGGCTTGCATGTCAGTACATATAAAACGGGGTTAGAATAGGTCTTCAGCAACCCATGCTTGCCGTAAAAGACAACTCTGCTTGTAGTAAGTAGGCGACTAACGGGATAGGGTGGTCGGGCTCGCTGACTTGGTTGATGCATGTCATCGTGTCCCAACTGCGTGGATCGATGCTCATGATGTCAATCACTGGATTATCTGGTCCAGACCGCCGTCATATAACTGGAATATTGCTGAGTGTGGCGTGAAACAACAAACAAACATAACTATGGAGGCTTCGGTTAGAGAAAAACATGAAGGTGTTATTATTGGTTCAAACACTTACAGACTGCATTTACAGTCTATATTCTGAAACATTGTGTGTACAAATAAAGATGTTTTGAATTCTGTGTGCAGTAAAATACGTCATATATCGACTTGCCATATGCTTCACTGAATATTTGAACGGGCAATTTAGAATACTATAGCTACACTGTAGAGGTCTCAATAATTCTCTTATACTTTGTCTTCAAGGTGAACATTTTACATCAGATCATGAGTAAATAATCAAACAGCAAAGGAGATATTGGGAATATTGCATCAGTAAATATAACAGTAATGGGGATATTGAGAATATTGCATCAGTAAATATAACAGTAAGGGGTATATTGAGAATATTGCATCAGTAACTATACAAGTAATGTGGATATTGAGAATAATACATCAGTTAATATGACAGTAATGGGGATATTGAGAATATTGCATCAGTAAATATAACAGTAAGGGGTATATTGAGAATACTACATCAGTAACTATACAAGTAATGTGGATATTGAGAATAATACATCAGTTAATATGACAGTAATGGGGATATTGAGAATATTGCATCAGTAAATATAACAGTTGTGGGGATATTGAGAATATTGCATCAGCACATATAACAGTTGTGGGGATATTGAGAATATTACATAAGCAAATATAACAGTAATGGGGATATTGAGAATATTACATAAGTAAATATAACAGTAATGGGGATATTGGTATATTGCATCAGTAAATATAACAGTAATGCACAAGGTTGTTTTGGAAAAAACAATTTTCATAAAAATAATCAGATATTATGAAATAACAAGATTCATAACATGTTCAAATTATAGTTTGGTGCTAATGCTCCTGTGACAAGAGATGCTCGTAATATGAGAATATGTAATTTTGTTTTGTATCACAATTATTTAGACGGTGTTTTATGTACACTTTAATATATTTTGTTTTGTTTGTTCTTTAACGCCACACTCAGCAATATTCCAGCTTTATGACGGCGGTCTGTAAATAAGCGAGTCTGGACCAGTGAGTGATGTCATGAGCGTTGATCCACGCAATTGGGATACGATGCCATGCATCAACCAAGTCAGCGAGCCTGACCACCCGATCCCGTTTGTCGCGACTTATGACAAGCATAGTCCTTTTTCAGCAAGCAGGAGTTGCTGAAGATCTATTCTAACCCGGATCTTCACGGGTAAATATATCTTGTACTACTGTTATTTTGGGAAATTAAAACATTGAGAAAACAAACAAACAAACATGCAGAAAACTTTCTGTTCCCTTGAAATTTCAATTTAGATTCAAAACACACACAATCACAAAATGTTTACGAGAACAACAATATTGTTTTCATAATCTCGACAAACAGATGCGGTGTACGTGCGTTTGTGAAGATCCTACCAGGAACTGGCGTCGATGTGTCAGCCTGACACAGGTATTGGACAATCCCAGCCCAGCTAGGTGTCGTCTCTCCCCCACCCAGGCAACATGTGTCTGACAACGTGTGTGAACGTAACCCCGGGGGCGACAACAGCTAATACATCTCCGTCACTAATAGTACACACGTGGCGACCCTGCCTCCCGCCCACTTGACTCAGGTTCACGTGACGATGTTCATTTCAATTGATATGTTTATTGTTGCTGATGTATTTTCCAAACTTCACTGCATGGTTAGCGTAGGACGAAATGTGTATCTGTGTGTATGTGTGTGTGTGTGTGTGTGTGTGTGCGCGCGCGTGCGTGCGTGTGCGTGTGTGTGTGTGTGCGTGCGTGTGTGCGTGTGTCTGTGTGTGTGTGCGTGTGTGTGTATGTGAATATGTATATGTAATTATGACATCATAAATATAATGCATTAGTAGTAGATAATTAACCTTTACTTGCATTGTGATATCAATAATTCATTTTGTTAAAAATGAATTATTGATATCATTAAGTAGGGATTAAACAGTAAAACGTCGCCTAATAGACCTGTATTTATATTGTTAGTGTTGTTCTCTTATCCATCAGACATGCGGCTAAAATAGTAGCTCGGGTATACGTGGGCAGACAGCAACATCACTTACAGTGAACTTGGCGAAACCATCATTAGCGACACCTGCGGCTGATGCGTCAGAAACGTCATCACGGAGTATCACACCTTGTTCAGCGCCATCTGGCGGCACATCCGCCTCACATGGGGAAGGTCGTGCAAAGATCGGCGTCATAAAACCATTGTGTATTATCTAAAATGCATTTATTGTCTTGGGTGACTAAAACGTTGTGATTTACTGAGTGGGATGATTGTGGCCAGCGTTTGCTAGCAGTTGACAGGGGTTGTTAAACAGATACCCCGCTTTTATACAAATACAGTATTGAATCTCGACAAAAGTGGGATATAGATTTAGACACGATCAGCAACTGCAGCGCCTATTTCATCAACAATGGTGTATGTGTCGGCATCGACGTTGACGGTGTCCTGTGTTGTAACAACGATTGTGTATGCGACATTGATGACGTTCTGTGCAACTGAAGGTGTCCAATTCCAAGGTCACTTGAAACCCCTGGGGAGTTATCCCCCTTTGCACGACATCCCAGTAATGGAGGGTATACCCACGCCGCAGTATTTCTACGAGTGGTTTGTGAGACCAGGTCAACCTGTGTTATTGAGGTCGGCGTTAAACAACCCTAGTTTCAAGTACCCGGCATACAAACTCTGGAACGATGACTATCTCAGGTAAGAGTGAGTGAGTGAGTTAGTTAAACGACACTTTAAAAAATAGCCTATTAAAATTTATGCGGGAACATCAATGTCACAGTTAAGATTGATAGTATCCTGAAACCTTTAATCGGACTTTTTAAAACAAAGCCATGTAACTCTTTAACTGAATTTAAACCCCCTGTTTTTTTTATAAAGACCCCTATAGTGCGTTATATTATACTCTATACTCGCCGCTTCTCATGTTTCTTTCACAAACTTGTTTTCGAGGTTTCAATAACCTTATACCCACTGAACTGTTATCTGGATCTTTACAAACCTCCAACTAAGTAACTGTCATCCCTGAATTAATTTTCAATTTAATTTTATTAGTTCTCATTCCTTGGAGTCAAACCCCCAAATCCTAGTCTCCCAAACCCTAGGAAGGAATCCAACTCGAGTTTATAATGATTTGGCAAGTCTAGATTGCCTCAGCTATCAGATAAAGGATTGTTCTGGGCTCCATTTGGATTTTATTCTTTTAATTTTGTATATTGTTGAAAAAGATAACTTTATTTCTAATTGTCAGTCTAGGTCTTTCCTATCGTTACAATTACTGAAGAAATAGTTTTAACATGTTCAAAGTCTGTTATTAAATATGTTTGCATGTTTTGCTCTTGTAAATTGATCACAAAACGTGCAGTCGCATCTGAATGATTTAAAAAAATATACTTATTGTCTTCAATAGTTGTCAAAGAGTTCTACACCCGTGAAGATTCGGGTAAGAGTTGGTCCTCAACAACGCATACTTGTCGTAAGATGCGACTAACAGGTTCGGGTGGTCTGACTCGCTGACTTGGTTGATGCATGTCATCGTACCTCATGACATCAATCACTGGATTGTCTGGTCCAGACTCGATTACTTTCCCTGACCGCCGTCATACAGGTGGAATATTACTAATGCAACGTTAAACAACAAACAAAAAACAACAACAAAGAAATCTCCGCACTCAGCATTGTCATGTGTTGCACGTGCGAAAGTGACTAGCGCCAGTGGATTGTGGGACAAACCACGAAAGTATTGGTTCTGCTCGATATTTGACATATTTTATGATTAAACCTGACATACGTGATCGTTATTGTCTGCATCTAGGCAAGATAGACACTCCTTCTTGGTGTTGGCTGGGGTTGTTACACCCTCAGGTTGGAGGCATCCATGCTACCCGCAGGTGTTGCAAGCCAAACCAAAACCGAACTCTCTTCGCCTTTACACAGCGATTGTAAGAGTGCTTCTCGCAGTCACACGACATTATCGAGCAGTGATGACTGGCACCACGTTGCACCTGGTTCAAACACAAACACTTCGCTGGCTACGACCAGAGTGGGCTGATCAAGGTGTTTGTGCTCTAATTACGAGTATGTGAGCCAGACCACCCGATCCCGCTGGTCGCCTCTTACGACAAGCATTGGTTGCTGAAGACCTTTTCTAACCCGGATCTTCACAGGTGAGATCTCACGTGTGCATTTATGCAAGTGTCGTGTGAAGAGTTTACAAGTCTACATCTACATTACAATATAAAATAAATCATTTCTGACTTGCACTTGCCTATATACTCGCGCCTTCCTCTACAGTCGGAGGTTTGGTGACCTTGTCGTCACATTCGAGCACCACAAGAAGGAGACGCGGAAGGAGTCAGACGGTGCCATGGGGTCCTTCCGCTCGTTCCTGAACAAGTACAACACGTCCGACGTGTACCTTGTGATGAACGTGGCGCAGATCAGCGGCATGGCGGGTAGGTACCAATACGGGGAGACACGGTCACTGGATGTTCGGGTGGGTACTAGAACTCGCAGATGGTATGGGGACGTCCATTTGATGTATGGATGGGTACTTGAACTCGCAGATGATAAGTGAAGGTCATTGGATGTATTGATGGCTACTTGAACTCGCAGATGATAAGGGGACGGTCATGGGATGAACGGATGGGTACTGCTACTTGCAGAGGGTAAGAGAATGGTCGTATCTTCTACGGGTGGGTACTGCTACTTGCAGAGGGTAAGAGAATGGTCGTATCTTCTACGGGTGGGTACTAGAACTCGCAGATGGTAAGGGGGTATCCATTTGATGTATGGATGGATATTAGAACTCCCAGATGATGAGGGTACGTCCATTTGATGTACGAATGGGTACCAGAACTCCCAGATGGTAAGGGGGCGTCCATCTGATGTATGGATGGATATTAGAACTCCCAGATGGTAAGGGGGCGTCCATTTGATGTACGAGTGGGTACGAGAACTCCCTGATGGTAAGGGGGCGTAGGAGTTGGTACTTTTGATTGATTGAGTATGGTTTTTATGCCGCTTTTAGTAATATTCCAGCTATATGACGGCGGGGACACCAGAAATGGGTTTCACACGTTGTACCCATGTGGGGGAATCGAACCGGCCCTTCGACGTGACGAGCGAACGGTTTAACCACTTGGGTAGGGGAGACCGGGGAGAAATGTAACACTTGCAACTTAAATTAATGCAAATCAACACCAGAACACACTCCCGTCATGTTAGTTTATGCTAAATGAAACATTCATCGTAGTGGCTTTAAAATTCAATATCATTTGAGGTTCCATGTCCCGTCTTAACATAATTATTTCCGATGAAAGGCGATGCTAGCAAGTTGTACAATCGTACCCAACCAAGGGTGGATGGATCAAATGTAACAAACAACGGTCAAATGTAACAAACGGTTTAATATTGAAAATACACTTAGATAGAAGTATGAAACGAATTACTTTGTTTGAAGTGGAAACAAATGTACATTCATCTTTCACCATCATCTGATTGACAGTTTTGACAAGTGAAGAATCCTTGTTTTGATGTACACTCTGTACATGAGCCCAATACTTGCATGAAGAACATTGTACCCATTCTTCACCTGGACGACTAGTTGAAAACCTGTCGCAACAAACCAAGCAAATGTTCATTTCAGAATCAGAATCACTTTAAGAATCGCAGTTAATGAGCTTCTTCCTTTGTTTATACGCCAGACGTTTTAGTTTTGGTTTCTTCTTTTCTTTTTCCTTTAGTTTCTCTTCTATCAGGCGTGTCAGTAAGGATTTGGGATTTCCTTCTTTTTCGTCCTATCTGGGACAGGAATATTGGAAGCAGTTGAAAGCCCAGGGATAGGGTCACCAGGAACAGCTGAAGTCCAAGGAATATTGGAAACAGTTGAATGCCCAGGGACAGGGTCGTCGGAAACAGCTGAAATCCAAGGAACATTGAAAGCAGCTGAACGCCCAGGGACAGGGTCGTCAGGAACAGCTGAAGTCCAAGGAATATTGGAGGCAGTTGAATGCCCAGGGACAGGGTCTTCAGGAACGGCTGAAGTCCAAGGAATATAAGAAGCAGTTGAATGTCCAGGGACAGGGTCGTCAGGAACAGCTGAAGTCCAAGGAATATTGGAAGCAGTTGAATGCCCAGGGACAGGGTCGTCAGGAACGGCTGAAGTCCAAGGAATATTGGAAGCAGTTGAATGCCCAGGGACAGGGTCGTCAGGAACGGCTGAAGTCCAAGGAATATTGGAAACAGCTGAATTCCCATGGTCAGGATCATCGGAAACAGCTAAAGTCCAAGGAATATTGGAAGCAATTGGCCCTATTGCAAGGCACAATCCCAGTACATCGAAATCCAGACATAATACTGTTTGGTGTAGCCGCCAAGGGCAATGCTTCACGGACAATCTCAGGAATGTTGTAAATGGTCATTATTTGACCAGGGGGCACGGGTGGCCCAGTCGTCTAGGGCGCCGCGATTCGTCCCTTGGGCACCCGAGGAACCTATGATTGTGGGTTCGAATCCCGGTTCGCCCCGATTATGTTTCTAGCTTTGTCAGCACCATATCCGTGCTCGTGGGTTTCACCGAAGTGGTAAACGTCTGAGACCTGCATCACTTCGGGCTTTCCTCCCACACTTAGCTGACACGCCGCGATATAACTGGAATACTGTTAAAAGCGGCGTTAAGACCAACTCACTCACTCATTGTTTGACCAGGACTATTTAGCATCCAGGAATCGCAACATCTGCTTGTAGCCTTTTTAAACGGACCAAAGACGGCCCTGTCAAGCGGCTGCAGTTTATGGGACGTATGCGGAGGGAGTGAAAGAAGTACAATGCCCATTTCTTTGCTGAGATCGAATGGAACGGTGAGAATCATTGCTGTCCAGTATGAGAAGAACTGGGTTGTCTTTACTTGGTTTAGAAGTCGTCTTCTTTCATCCACCCCGAACCACTGGCAGTTCCCATACATCCAGGCGGTCCATCTCGTATAAAGTGTTGTTCGAAGTTTTTTCTCGGGAAGATTAGCATGGGAGATATGCTGTTCCCACTTGCATTTATTGCTACTGCGCATGTGACCAAAGTTCCTCTCTCTTGTAATGTCAGAGCTTCTTTCCTTTCTCGACAACATGATGATTCGGACGCTGTACGGTTGTAATACCAGGTTCGCTCATGTTGTAGATGTTTTGTGGAGGAAAGTGGTAGTTCCAGCATCAGAGCAAGGTTGCCAAAGAATTCACCGACAGTTTCTTTGTTGAACGGAGTAGCTCGTGCTAGACTAATGGCTTGAGTTTTTTTTATTGCTCGTGTGTTTTTACGCTTCATAAATGCTGCGAACCAGTCACTGCCCGCCAGTTTGGTTCATTCCAAACGTCTGGATATTTTACCCCATGCGCTACTGCACATTCAATTTCGGCTAATTTCCGAACATCTTTTGGGTTTAATCCGTAATATATATATGGGTTTAATCCGTTATATATATATATATCTATATCTATATTTGCTTCGCGCTTCGGGTGTTTGACTAGTTCCATTTCGTTTCCGTTTGAAAATACCTTGTTGTGAGGTTTATATCCCATTTCTGGAGGAGGTTGATCTGGTTTACTCAGTTTAATTTTGTTGCAATAGCGCGCCAGAGTAACGTGACATAGATCGAAGTCACTAGCTGCGCTCTTGACTGCCTGCCCATAAGGAAACAGCATTCGAAGCTTCAAATAACTTATCGAAGTTTTTGCCCCGTTCCGTTTTTCTTCTCCTCTCACGAACCATGTCGCTCACGCTCACTAGTAATTCCTGAGATCTTCCACACTAGACTCCACTAAGTGTTATTCCTGGCAAACATGGACGTCGTCACAGGTTGCAGGTGGTTCAATCTTTTTCAAGTAAAGCAGAGCACATTGAAGCACAGATTGAGGTTCCTCTAGATTCTCATACGACGAGATAATGTCCTTCAAAATGTGGGCAGACATCACTCCAAAATCGGATTTATTAGTCACCAGCTTCATTAAAAGGAAAACAATTTCTCAATGCAAGTCATCATCTGGTTCTGACAGAAAAAAAGTTTCGTTAGACACAGACAAAGATAACTTGTTTCCAATCTTCGTGAACTCCTGGTTTGCAATCCAGTTTCCCTTTTGAACAGCCGCGTCAGAACCGGTCCACCACTGACATTCCAACCCAGGCCATCAACAAGCACACAGCAAAATATATGCATAGACGTAAGCATTAAGTACATATAAATGACGAGGGCAATTGTAACATCTAGTAAAACTGCATTGGGCGTATTGTTACAATTGTCCCGAATGAAGACGTCCATGTTTCACCTCGTGTCACAGATCTACTGCATAGGGCAGTTACACAATTTCTACTTCAAAATATGGTGCAATGTGAAACGTTTCTATTTTAATGGTTTAATATCAGAACTATCCACATACGTCCGGTGAAAAAAACATTATGATCTTTTTTGAATTTTTTACTTGCCTGCATAAAATTAAAATTTTTGTTCACTGCTCTTTTCCTTGTTGCGACTGCGCCATCATGGCCTGATGTCCTTGGCGGGAAGGCTAAGGGAAGTAACTCTACATTACCCAACACTTGCGTTAGCTGTTCTTCTGAGAGTAATGGCCCTTGTTACAAATGCCCCGTGTTACATTTGTCCCCGGGCCCACCGCCCCGAGTGAGTACTAGAACTCACAGATTGTAAGAGGACGTGCATTTGATATTATATGAATGGGTACTAGGACTCACAGGTGGTAAGAGGACGTCGATTTGATATATGAATGGGTACTAGAACTCATAGATGGTAAGAGAACGGACACTGGATGAACGGATGAGTACTACTACTTAATGGTGTTCAGCGAACGGCCGTATCTTCTACGGGTGGTGGTAGGAACGGTCCTGTGTTGTCCGGTTGGGTTCTAGTACTTGCAGATGGAGAAGAGAACGGTCATTTAACTTGTTACACCCTAGTCATGTTTGATTATGCCCCCATTATAGAGTTGTAGACTTGATGTTAGGCTGTGGTGCTATAGTTGTAATATTGCTCATTAATACTAGTAACTATCTTGATATGGCAGTGATGTTGCCGAAGACAGTCTGTCGTTATTCTAGCTGTAGTACTGCTTTGCAATTCTGATGCAAAAACGCAACAGCTGGTACCAGTAAGACTTGTTAGAAGAGTGAGTGAGTGAGTGAGTGAGTGAGTATGGAGTTACGCCGTTTTCAGGCGCAAAATTGGGGGACACTAGACATGTGGGGAATCAAACCCGGGCCTTCGGCGTTACAAACGATTCCTTAACGTTGACACTCTTTCTGTCCAAGTGTCATCTCCAGGACAGCGTCCCCAGACCGTGAAAGAATGGACGTATGGGACTGTTCACACTACTTCACCAATGAAAGCGTTACTAATTTTCTTAAAATAATCATTTCGTGCTTTTCTTTCGTTCAGAGGACATATTCCTGCCGCCATTTGTGACGTGTGGAGGAACGCAGGAACTGATGACGTTATACCACCTTTGGTTCAGCAGTGGCGGGACGAAGTCCGTGCTCCATTCGGACTCCATGGACAACATCAACTGCCTCATGGACGGCACCAAAGATTTTATTTTCATTGACAAAGTGAGTGAGTGAGTTTAACGTCGTTATGTACATTATATTAGTTATATCACTTGGCAGCGCAAGGCGGGAGGAAAGTCTGATTTTGGTTTTGTTTGTTGTTTAACGCCGCACCCAGCAATATTCCAGCTATATGACGGCGGTCTGTAAATAATCAAGTGCATCGAACTATGCAGTTGGGATACGATGACATGCACCAACCAAGTGCAACGAGCCTGACCACCAGATCCCGTTAGTCGCGTCTTGCGCCCAGCATGGGTTGTTGAAGACCTATTCTATCCCGGATCTTCACATTGGGAGGAAGGTGTTTTCACTTTGGTGAAACTTTCGAGCACGGGTATGGTGTACGGCGATCATCGTTCAATAGAAGTGTTTCTTTTCGCTCTACGGGACGTCCCGTTAGAAACGTCAACCAATTTCCGCTGTTTGAGTAACTTCAACATTTCCGATTTGCTATAAATATACTGAAATTTACTGTCAGTATCTCGTGTCTCCGTCATGTGCATTGATGACTGCTGTGCAACGTCGATACATGGAATGGAAGAGGCGGTCGATGAAGGCCATAGGCCCTTAAGCCCACACTCTGAGGAACGCCTGACGCAGTTCAGCTGCAGTTGTCGACCTTGATCGGACGTCATTCAGCTATCTTTGAATCTCGTCCCACAGGTGCTCAGTGGGATTTAAATCGGGACTGAGGGCGGGCCACTGCATGGTTCTGATGCCATTCTGCTGGAGGAAGTCTCTTGTTGCTCTCGCAGTGTTGACACGGGCGTTATCGTGCTGAAACTCGTTGTTGCGGCGACGTGCCAAATGAGGTATGGCGTGTGGTCTCAAGATTTGATCGATGTACCAAGTTGCTGTGACACCAATGGCTCTCCCTGGACCGATGTTCTGGAAGACCAAAGGCCGACCCTCTGTGCAAGACCAATTCCACGCCACACCATGATGTTCGGACCACCCAACGAGTCTATCTCAACAACACAAGCATCCGAATAACGTTCCCCACGGCGTCGCCCGACTCTCTCTCTGCCTCTGCTGTTGAGATACAGTGACGCAACTCGACCCAGCGAATTGCGGCGGTTAGACGACTGGATAACCCGTTCACCCTTATTTCTTAACAACAGAGGTTTCATATTTCTGATTCAGACAATTGGATTTATCACACATTGTTTTACTTTTTGACAGAGATATATGCCCCAAATAGAAGCTTCCGGGTTCAACGCTGAACGAGGCTTTAGCACAGTGGACGTGGACCGAGTCGACCTTGACAAGTTTCCTGAGTTCAAATCCATTCCCTGGCTCAAGGCTCAGATGACAAAAGGAGATTGTCTCTTTATACCGGCCAAGTAAGTTGGGGCTCCCTCATAGCTGAATCCTTATAGCCGCTGCACGTATCTTGTAATGATGAAGTCACCGACACTCACTCCCTCTGTGTTTCAGCTGGTATCACCAGGTTTACTCACACCAAGGCCGGAATCTGGCTTCTAACGTGTGGTTCCAACACCCTCTGTGGTTCAACACCACCGACTGTGAGAGGACCACCCAACTCCCCCTTAGTGAGGCGCCCCCCATAACCCCACAGAACTTCCTCAGGTGCGGTCAGGTCCAGGAGCATAAGAACCACGTAAAGAGTTTGTGTCTGTGTTTGTGACTGTGTCTGTGTGTCTGTCTTTGTCTTAGTTTGTGTCTGTGTGTATCTGTCTGTGTCTTAGTCTGTGTTTGAGTCTGAGTCTGTGTCTATGTCTGTGTCTGTGTCTGAGTCTGTGTCTAACTCCGTGTATATGCCTGTGTCTGTCTGAGTCTATGTCTGTGCCTGAGTCTGTGTCTGTGTCTGTGTGTGTGTGTCTCTGTCTGTGTCTGAGTGTGTCTAAGTCTGAGTCTGAGTCTGTTTCTGACTGTGTCTGACTGTGTCTGTCTGTCTGTGTCCATGTCTGGGTCTGAGTGTGTGTATGTGTCTGAGTCCGTGTCTTTGTCTGTCTGACTGTGTGTATGTGTCTGAGTCTGTGTCTTTGTCTGTCTGACTTTGTGTGAGTGTGAATCTGTGTCTATGTCTATGTCTCTGTCTAAATGTGTCTGTGTCTGTATTTGTGTCTGTCTGTGTCTGAGTCTGTGTCTGCACACAGTGTTAGTTTTCTATATTTCCCTTTTCAGACTTAACCTGTTTTCGGAACTGGAAGGGAAGGACCGAATCTACCAGGACAATCTGCACTACATGGCGAAAGACGTACAGTATGCCAAGCAGGTGCGTGTCCACCTTCCCTCTTCTACCAATGTATGTTCTATACTTTCTAGCATAGTAGTGGGCGTCTTCATGGCAAGTATTCTGCGGGTATCAGTTTTCTTGTGGAACCTGAAACGGGTAAATGGCCCAACATTATATTATATGTTAGGAACAGAAACGCGGCGTTTGTTTGGCATACTATATATATTATATAAACTGACGTTTGAGCGACATTAAAGCTAAAACATGTTGAACATGTGAAAACATATTTTATGAGTGAGGCGTTTAAGCATCATGTTTTAGTATTAAGAAGATACACAAGGTCAAACTGAGACCATTCACATTGTCATTGTTAATATACGTGTAACAACAGACTCGTAGGTCACTGCAAAGTCTCAAATCTCCGGTTTAACATTGAGTATGTCCACCTCGTGAATCAATGCAGGCCATAACACGTCCCCGCAACGACGACGTCAAACACATGATGACGTTAACGGAAATCCCTCGCCATGTCTCGATGATGCCAAATTTATCGGATTGGGTTATGGCACAGATAGCACTATCCATATGTAATAGGAGGTTACCTATTATACCTACAATGTAAGGATTACTGTGTCCACGGGACCGGCTCTGTGGTCTTGTGGATAGAGTGTCTGTCCGGAGAGCTGAACAAAATACTGGACTTTGTACTCGAAGATGGTACATGTTGGTACCTGTCGGCATTAAGGGGCTAAAACAATGATGGTCGGCGTGTAGTCAGTGTACTTGTCTGAGTTGGGTATCAATGTAAAACTGCGGCATGGCATCTAAACAGCGTTAATCTGGACTAGTACAAGCACGCACGCACGCTCGCTCGCACGCACGCACGCACGCACGCACGCACGCACGCACGCACGCACGCACGCACTAAAATTTTAATAATAATTTTG
Organism: Haliotis rufescens; assembly: GCF_023055435.1. Classification (NCBI taxonomy): domain Eukaryota; kingdom Metazoa; phylum Mollusca; class Gastropoda; order Lepetellida; family Haliotidae; genus Haliotis; species Haliotis rufescens. The sequence continues at coordinate 90,431,891 of NW_025963779.1, read as the reverse complement.
AACTCTACGTTAAACCCCATTTCGCCTCACCTGACCTAATGTGTTACAGGTGTACGACTACTTCAACACTGACGGCGACGACCATGTCACCTGGGAGGAACTGTACCAGGCCGACGTGGACGACTTCACCACCAGGTTTAAGGACATGTTAAGGGACAACGCCGAGACGATCATGAGCGGCTACCCCTACGACCTCATCGACGGAGAGAACCAGGATCAAAGCCAGGCCAAGGAAGAACTTTGACACCTGTACATTTACAACAATGAACATGTACTCCTTGACTTAAGTTGTCTTACAGATGGTAACTTTGAAAAGCCTGGTATTATAACGGGTTTCATACCAGTGAATAGCTGTTTCCTAAAGGTATATATATTGACATGATCAGGTTGTTAAATTCACAGTCCTTGCGATAACAGCTTTTGCTGTTTCTACATGTCTTCACATATTTGTTAAAAAAACCATGTATGTTGATTACTATTGATTTTGATTATTTATATGAGGCATCACAATCTACCCAGCAAATGTTGACAGCCAAAGACAAGATATTGACCTTGACCTCAGGAAGAAATGGTTACCACACTATATAATATATGTTACATTTAAATATGTGTGTGTGGAATCCTGCAGGGAGTTTGGCAATATCATATTTTGTCATTTCTTAATGTAAGGGCTGGCTACCATGGCTATGTTTTAAATAATTTTCCACTGTCATGTTTCTAGAGTTTGAATAAATTATTTGGAGAAATAAACTCATGGAAGTATCATTACTTTGCATTTAAGGATGTTTATTTATAGATTGACTGGATGGACTAAACAGTCACGGATTCGTAAAATCCAAGGCAACTAAATCTAAAATATCTTTATTAACAAAAGGTTTATTCTACAACATACAGACAAATGGTGTTGTGACACACACAGATGTGTTAATCGCCTGCTGCTGGACGCTGACACTTAGCACGACGTCTGTCTCCCTGCCGCGCCCCATCCGTAGTCGGGGGCACTGCCTAAGGCGCCGCGATTCGCTGTGCAGAGTTGCGTCCCTTGGGCACGCCAGAAACCTATGATTGTGGGTTCGAATCCCGGTTCGCAGGTTTAATACAGGCTTTTATGTCACATTTACACGAAGCTTTTCAGCATCAGCCAAAGGCAGGAACACGAGACCACGTCTTACCGGTAGTAGATCACAAAGTATACTCTGTAACTAGAAATTGTGGGCGACGACAAAGACGACACAATGTGCCCTGTTAACAGAAGTAGTAGACGACAACTCAGTGTAGCCTCTTACCGGAAGTAGTAGGCGACACATTGTTCTCTGTTAACGGAAGTAGTAGATGGCAACTCTGTGTGCCCTGTTAACGGAAGCAGTAGATGGCATCTCAGTGTGCACTGTTAACGGAAGCAGTAGATGGCATCTCAGTGTGACCTGCTAACGGAAATAGTAGATGGCAACTCTGTGTGCCCTGTTAACGGAAGCAGTAGATGGCATCTCAGTGTGCCCTGCTAACGGAAATAGTAGATGGCAAATCTGTGTGCCCTGTTTACGGAAGCAGTAGATGGCAACTCTGTGTGCCCTGTTAACGGAAGTAGTAGATGGCAACTCTGTGTGCCCTGTTAACGGAAGTAGTAGATGGCAACTCTGTGTGCCCTGTTAACGGAAGTAGTAGATGGCAACTCTGTGTGCCCTGTTAACGGAAGTAGTAGATGGCAACTCTGTGTGCCCTGTTTACGGAAGCAGTAGATGGCAACTCTGTGTGCTCTGTTAACGGAAGTAGTAGATGGCAGCTCTGTGTGCCCTGTAAACGGAAGTAGTAGATGGCAACTCTGTGTGCCCTGTTAACGGAAGTAGTAGATGGCAACTCTGTGTGCCCTGTTAACGGAAGTAGTAGATGGCAACTCTGTGTGCCCTATTATCGGAAGTAGTATTCCATCCGGTGTTCTATCTTACCAGTGTGCACTGTTAACGGAAGTAGAAGACGACAAGGACGACACAGTGTTCCCTCTTACCGGAAGTAGTAGACGACGACAACATAGGGTACCCTTTTACCGGAAGTAGTAGACGACAATACAACGTACAGTGTTTCATCTTACTAATGTTATCTTACCGGATGTCGAAGGCAACGATACAGTGTACCCACAACGAGAACACAGGGTAACCTTTTACCGGAAGTAGTAGACAACGACAACACAGGGTAACCTTTTACCGGACGTAGTAGACAACGACAACACAGGTTCCCCTCTTACCGAAAGTCGTAGACGACACAGTGTTCCCTCTTACCGGAAGTCGTAGACGACACAGTGTTCCCTCTTACCGGAAGTCGTAGACGACACAGTTTTCCCTCTTACCGGAAGTCGTAGACGACGCAGTGTTCCCTCTTACCGGAAGCCGTAGACGACACAGTTTTCCCTCTTACCGGAAGTCGTATACGACACAGTTTTCCCTCTTACCGGAAGTCGTAGACGGCACAGTGTTCCCTCTTACGAGAAGTCGTAGACGACACAGTTTTCCCTCTTACCGAAAGTCATAGACGGCACAGTGTTCCCTCTTACCGGAAGTCGTAGACGACACAGTTTTCCCTCTTACCGAAAGTCATAGACGACACAGTTTTCCCTCTTACCGGAAGTCATAGACGACACATAGTTCCCTCTTAACGAAAGTAGTAGACGACGACAACACAGGGTACACTCTAACCGGAAGTAGTAGACAACGACACAGTGTGCCCTGTTCACGGAAGTAGTTGAGTGTTCACTCTTATCGGACATAGTAGACGACGACACTGTGTACGCTCTTTCCAGAAGTAGTAGACGACGACACAGCGTACAGTGTACTCTCTTACCGGAAGAAGTACACAACCTACCTCTTACCGGAAATAGTAGACGACGGCAGCCAGGACTCCTACACCGACGAGCGCCCCTATGATGGTGGGCAGCCATCTTGTGGGGAAAGAGATAGGATCTCTGACAACAGGACCTCCTGAAAACAGTGTTGAACGTATGCAATACATACGGGGAGATTAATGGGAGATTGCGGGAGGTAAAAATCATTCTTGAAAATGGATACAAACCAGCTGACCAAACCATCTCGAGATTACACACAATCAGTATTATCTTTGATGTTATATTCCCACAGTGGAATGGTCGTGAATATGGGATCTTTATGCTCGGCACTCTTCCACCTTTAGAAATGGTGTATCCGGGGCGACCAGGGTAAGAATGAGGAACTCCATCCCACCCATTCGCTTGTACCTGTGTTAGTGGGTGTCAGGACTTCAGTCTGGTTACAGCTATGTTGTCTGCAGATGTCCAGACAGTCGTCCACGTGGTCCCGGGGCTGGGTGGAGCAGGCGGCCATACACATCTTGTCCCCCTCCCAGAGAGGAGCCACACCTGGGCAGACATGAACACAGATTGAACACACACACATGCACACACATGACAATGCGCCCCCTCACACAGAGATGCCACACCTGGGCAGACATGAACACAGATTGAACACATACGCATGCACACACATGACAATGCGCCCCTTCACACAGAGATGCCACACCTGGGCAGACATGAACACAGATTGAACACATACGCATGCACACACATGACAATGCGCCCCCTCACACAGAGATGCCACACCTGGGCAGACATGAACACAGATTGAACACACACACATGCACACACATGACAATGCGCCCCCTCACACAGAGATGCCACACCTGGGCAGACATGAACACAGATTGAACACACACACACACACATGACAATGCGCCCCCTCACACAGAGATGCCACACCTGGGCAGACATGAACACAGATTGAACACATACGCATGCAAACACATGACAATGCGCCCCTTCACACAGAGATGCCACACCTGGGCAGACATGAACACGGATTGAACACACACACATGCACACACATGACAATGCGCCCCCTCACACAGAGATGCCACACCTGGGCAGACATGAACACAGATTGAACACACACACATGCACACACATGACAATGCGCCCCCTCACACAGAGATGCCACACCTGGGCAGACATGAACACAGATTGAACACACACACACACACATGACAATGCGCCCCCTCACACAGAGATGCCACACCTGGGCAGACATGAACACAGATTGAACACATACGCATGCACACACATGACAATGCGCCCCCTCACACAGAGATGCCACACCTGGGCAGACATGAACACAGATTGAACACACACACATGCACACACATGACAATGCACCCCCTCACACAGAGATGCCACACCTGGGCAGACATGAACACAGATTGAACACACACACACACACATGACAATGCGCCACCTCACACAGAGATGCCACACCTGGGCAGACATGAACACAGATTGAACACATACGCATGCACACACATGACAATGCGCCCCTTCACACAGAGATGCCACACCTGGGCAGACATGAACACGGATTGAACACACACACACACATGCACACACATGACAATGCGCCCCCTCACACAGAGATGCCACACCTGGGCAGACATGAACACAGATTGAACACACACACATGCACACACATGACAATGCGCCCCCTCACACAGAGATGCCACACCTGGGCAGACATGAACACAGATTGAACACACACACACACACATGACAATGCGCCCCCTCACACAGAGATGCCACACCTGGGCAGACATGAACACAGATTGAACACATACGCATGCACACACACATGACAATGCGCCCCCTCACACAGAGATGCCACACCTGGGCAGACATGAACACAGATTGAACACACACACATGCACACACATGACAATGCGCCCCCTCACACAGATGCCACACCTGGGCAGACATGAACACAGATTTAACACACACACACACACATGACAATGCGCCCCCTCACACAGAGATGCCACACCTGGGCAGACATGAACACAGATTTAACACACACACACACACACACACACACACACACACACACACACACACACACACACACACACACACACACACACACACACACACACACACACACACACACACACACACACACACACACACACACACACACACACACACACACACAATATCAGACAATATCTTTAAACCAACACACTGAACTACACAGCAATCAGCCAGTAGTCCTGGTCTGATTCAGTGCAGATCAGGCTAAGTAATGCCTGCACCTTAGACTACAAACAAATACAATGCTACACGTGCAACCTACCTGGGCGTACCTGCACCCCTCCATACAGTTATGTACACTGCTACACCTCACCTGTGATTCCCTGCATCCTTAGTCTTCCCACGCAGGTCGAGAGCCATTACCCCCGTGGCCTCCAGACACACCTTTTCCTGAATTACTTGGTGAATCTGTCCTCTGCCTCAACACCAGCCCCAGCCATGGTGATGTTTGTCCACTACGTCAGTACTTGGTTCCAGGGTTTCAGTTACGACCTTCGTGACCTTTGTGTTAGACGGCCGTCACCCTGTCTAACGAACGACGCCCTGTCGACAGGAGCAGGTATCTCTGCAGCCCGTGAAGATCCGGGTTAGAATAGGTCTTCAGCAACCCATTCTTGCCGTAAGAGGCAACTATGCTTGTCGTAAGACGGGATCGGGCTTGCTGACTTGGTTGATGCATATCATTGTATCCCAATTGCGTAGATCGGTGTTCATGATGTCAATCCCTGGACTGTCTGGTCCAGACTCGATTATTTACAGCCCGCCGTCATATTGGTGGAATATTGCTGAGTGCTGATATAAACAAAAGGTATCTCTCTAGGCGGCCATCTCTTTGAAACGTGTAACTATCTTATATGTTATCATGATCCACGTGACCTGTCGGAAATGGTGAAGAAACCGCTCCAGCGGTAACTGCCCGTCTCAGGAGTTTTCTCCCAGCTGTAACAATTTGTTACCTTGGGAGGTCGCTCAATTGATAAAATATTGGTATTCTTGTTCTATTTTGCTTACTCACACATCAATGAATACGTCTCACGTAACTGTGTCACTGTGACCGTCCCAAGGTGAAGGTCACTGTCCTAGCTCCGAGCGTAGTCTCGTTCCTGCCGAGACTGCCTAACGAGGACTGCAGAACACCGACACTGAACTTCATCGATGTAAGAACATTCCTGATAGACAGACCGAACATTGATTGTGCGTAGTTACATCCAAAGTTTCACCTTTAAAGGAACATTTGTCAGTTTGGCAAGTTTACAAGTAGGTTTTAAAACAGTGATTTTCCATTCATCACGGTGACATTCCAATACATTAATTTGCTTTTGCAACTGTGCTTTGTGATTATATAATTTTCCAATAAAAAGATATGTTCAACAACATGTAGATGCAATTGAATAACGTTTGCACAACCGTTATTTTTCTGATGCTAATTCATGTATAAAAAATGAAAGTAGAAACGGACTCAATATACACCTTTGCACAGACGAAAGTTGCGTTCAAACATATTCGACATTACACTTGTTTGAACATTTTCATATATACGGCATACTAAGTTCAACTTTTGGAATGAACTCCATTAACTAAGTAAATTCGTTACTTACTGTGTGGCGTAATTTCTTTCTCACGTGTCACTATTCATTCATATTTCATTTATTAATTTAGGGTGCGCACCTTAGATATTTCGCGGACAGGGGGTTTAAACAGTTTTCATGGACCTGTATGCATATTGTTAGTGTTGTTCTCTCATTCATCAGATGTGCAGCTAGAATAGGAGCTGGCGTACACGTGGACAGACAGCAACATCACTTACGGTATACTTGGCGAAACCATCAGCAGCGACACCTGCGGCTGACACCTTGTTCAGCGCCATCTGGCGGCACATCCGGACTCCATGGGGAGGGTCGTGCAAAGATCGGCGTCATAATACGAAACTGTTTTATCTAAAATGCATTTATTGTCTAGGGTGACTAAAACGTTGTGACTTACTGAGTGGGATGATTGTGGCCAGCGTTTGCTAGCAGTTGACAGGGGTTGTTAAACAGATACCCCGCTTGGAGTCTTTAGTTCTCAGGTATACGAATGCGGTATTGAATCTTGACAAAAGTGGGAAATAGATTTAGACACGATCAGCAAACGCAGCGCCTATTTCAGCAACAATGGTGTATGTGTCGGCATCGACGTTGACGGTGTCCTGTGTTGTAACAACGATGGTGTGTGCGACACTAATGACGTTCTGTGCAACTGAAGGTGTTCAATTCCAAGGTCACTTGAAACCCCTGGGGAGTTATCACCCTTTGCACGACATCCCAGTAATGGAGGGTATACCCACGCCGCAGTATTTCTACGAGTGGTTTGTGAGGCCAGGTCAACCTGTGTTATTGAGGTCGGCGTTAAACAACCCTAGTTTCAAGTACCCGGCATACAAACTCTGGAACGATGACTATCTCAGGTAAGAGTGAGTGAGTGAGTTAGTTTAACGTCGCTTTTGAAAATAGCCTATAAAAAAATATGCGGGAACATCGATACACAGTTAACTGATAGTATCCTGAAACCTTTAATCGAACTTTTTAAAACAAAGTCATGTAACTCTTAAACTGAATTTAAAACCCCTGTTTTTTATAAAGACCCCTACAGTACGTTATATTATACTCTATACTCGCCGCTTCTCATGTTTCTTTCACAAACTTGTTTTCGAGGTTTCAATAACCGTATACCCACTGAACTATTATAACATGTTTCTACTTTTCTGGGTCTTTACAAACCTCCAAATGTCATCCCTGAATTAATTTTTTCGTTTAATTTAAATTAAATTAGTTCTCATTCCTGGGAGTCGAACCCGAATACCACATGGCATATCCTATTCTCCCAAACCCTACAGAATTTTTTTATGAAGGAAACCAACTCGGCTCTAGAATGATTTGGCAAGTCTAGGTTGCCTCAGTTCTCAGATTCAGGATTGTTCCGGGCTCCCATTTGGATTTTACTCTTTTGAGAAATAGTTTTAACATATTGTTGAAAGTATATAATTAAATATGTTTGCATGATTTTCTCTTGTAAATTGATCATAAAACGTGAAGTCGTACTTAAAATATACTTATTGTCTTCAAAGGTTCAAAGAGTTCTGCACCCGTGAAGATTCGGGTTAGGGTTGGTCCTCAGCAACCCATGCTTGTCGTAAGAGGCGACTAACGGGTTCGGGTGGTCTGACTCGCTGACTTGGTTGATGCATGTCATCGTACCTCATGACATCAATCACTGGATTGTCTGGTCCAGACTCGATTACTTTCACTGACCGCCGTCATACAGGTGGAATATTACTAATGCAACGTTAAACAACAAACGAAAAACAACAACTAAGAATTCTCCGCACTCAGTATTGTCATGTGTTGCACGTGCGAAAGTGACTAGCGCAAGTGAATTGTGGGACAAACCACGAAAGTATTGGTTCTGCTCGATATTTGACATATTTTATGATTAAACCTGACATACGTGATCGTTATTGTCTGCATCTAAGCTAGATGGACACTCCTTGTTGGTGTTGGCTGGGGTTGTTACACCCTCAGGTTGGAGGCATCCATGATACCCGCAGGTGTTGCAAGCCAAACCAAAACCGAACTCTCTTCGCCTTTACACAGCTATTTTATGAGATCGCTTCTCGCAGTCACACGACATTATCGAGCAGTGATGACTGGCACTACGTTGAACCTGGTTCAAACACAAACACTTCGCTGGCTACGACCAGAGTGGGCTGATCAAGGTGTTTGTGCTCTAATTACATACGAAAGTTGCATATTTCCATTTGTGCGACCGTTTTCCAAAATACTCTGTAGTTTCATAACGTACTGTTTGAGGCTCATAACACCTGAACTCGTTGACCTGATTCCAGGAAGACCACACATGTTTGTTGTTTAACGCCGCACTCAGCAGTATTCCAGCTATATGACGGCGGGCTGTAAATAATCGAGTCTGGACCAGACAATCCAGTGATTACCACCATGAGCATCGATCTACGGAATGGGGATACGATGACATGCAGTAACCATGACAGCGCGTCTGACCACCGATCCCGCTAGTCGCCTCTTACGACAATCACAGTCGCTTTTTACAGCAAGCATAGGTTGCTGAGGACTAACTCTAACCCGAATCTTCACGGGTGCAGAACTCTTTGATAACTGGTGAAGACAATAAGTTGGTAATCATTTAGATGCGACTGCACGTTTTGTGATCAATTTACAAGAACAAAACAAGGAACATATTTAATTACATACTAAAAGGTGAGATCAAACACTTCGCTGGCTACGACCAGAGTGGGCTGATCAAGGTATTTGTGCTCTAATTACGAGTATGTGAGCTAGACCACCCGATCCCGTTAGTCGCCTCTTATGACAAGCATGGGTTGCTGAAGACCTTTTCTAACCCGGATCTTCACAGGTGAGATCTCACGTGTGTAGTTTTGCAAGTGTCGTGTGTAGAGTTTACAATTCTACATCTACATTACAATATAAAATAAATCATTTCTGACTTGCACTTGCCTATATACTCGCGCCTTCCTCTACAGTCGGAGGTTTGGTGACCTTGTCGTCACATTCGAGCACCACAAGAAGGAGACGCGGAAGGATACAGACGGTGCCATGGGGCTGTTCCGCACGTTCCTGAACCAATACAACACGTCCGATGTGTACCTTGTGATGAACGTGGCGCAGATCAGCGGCATGGCGGGTAGGTACCAATACGGGTAGACACGGTCACTGGATGTTCGGGTGGGTACTAGAACTCGCAGATGGTATGAGGACGTCCATTTGATGTATGGATGGGTACTTGAACTCGCAGATGATAAGGGGACGGTCATGGGATGAACGGATGGGTACTGCTACTTGCAGATGGTAAGAGAATGGTCGTATCTTCTACGGATGGGTACTGCTACTTGCAGATGGTAAGAGAATGGTCGTATCTTCTACGGGTGGGTACTGCTACTTGCAGATGGTAAGAGAATGGTCGTATCTTCAACGGGTGGGTACTGCTACTTGCAGATGGTAAGAGAATGGTCGTATCTTCAACGGGTGGGTACTGCTACTTGCAGATGGTAAGAGAATGGTCGTATCTTCTACGGGTGGGTACTGCTACTTGCAGATGGTAAGAGAATGGTCGTATCTTCTACGGGTGGGTACTGCTACTTGCAGATGGTAAGAGAATGGTCGTATCTTCAACGGGTGGGTACTGCTACTTGCAGATGGTAAGAGAATGGTCGTATCTTCTACGGGTGGGTACTTCTACTTGTAGATGGTCGTATCTTCTACGGGTGGGTACTGCTACTTGCAGATGGTAAGAGAATGGTCGTATCTTCTACGGGTGGATACTGTTACTTGTAGATAGTCGTATCTTCTACGGGAGGGTACTTCTACTTGTAGATGGTCGTATCTTCTACGGGTGGGTACTGCTACTTGCAGATGGTAAGAGAATGGTCGTATCTTCTACGGGTGGGTACTGCTACTTGCAGATGGTAAGAGAATGGTCGTATCTTCAACGGGTGGGTACTGCTACTTGCAAATGGTAAGAGAATGGTCGTATCTTCAACGGGTGGGTACTGCTACTTGCAGATGGTAAGAGAATGGTCGTATCTTCTACGGGTGGGTACTGCTTCTTGCAGATGGTAAGAGAATGGTCGTTTCTTCAACGGGTGGGTACTGCTACTTGCAGATGGTAAGAGAATGGTCGTATCTTCTACGGGTGGGTACTTCTACTTGTAGATGGTCGTATCTTCTACGGTTTGGTACTGCTACTTGCAGATGGTAAGAGAATGGTCGTATCTTCTACGGGTGGGTACTGCTACTTGCAGATGGTAAGAGAATGGTCGTATCTTCAACGGGTGGGTACTGCTACTTGCAGATGGTAAGAGAATGGTCGTATCTTCTACGGGTGGATACTGCTACTTGCAGAGGTTAAGAGAATGGTCGTATCTTCTACGGGTGGGTACTGTTACTTGCAGAGGGTAAGAGAATGGTCGTATCTTCAACGGGTGGGTACTGCTACTTGCAGATGGTAAGAGAATGGTCGTATCTTCTACGGGTGGGTACTTCTACTTGTAGATGGTCGTATCTTCTACGGGTGGGTACTGCTACTTGCAGATGGTAAGAGAATGGTCGTATCTTCTACGGGTGGATACTGTTACTTGTAGATAGTCGTATCTTCTACGGGAGGGTACTTCTACTTGTAGATGGTCGTATCTTCTACGGGTGGGTACTGCTACTTGCAGATGGTAAGAGAATGGTCGTATCTTCTACGGGTGGGTACTGCTACTTGCAGATGGTAAGAGAATGGTCGTATCTTCAACGGGTGGGTACTGCTACTTGCAAATGGTAAGAGAATGGTCGTATCTTCAACGGGTGGGTACTGCTACTTGCAGATGGTAAGAGAATGGTCGTATCTTCTACGGGTGGGTACTGCTTCTTGCAGATGGTAAGAGAATGGTCGTTTCTTCAACGGGTGGGTACTGCTACTTGCAGATGGTAAGAGAATGGTCGTATCTTCTACGGGTGGGTACTTCTACTTGTAGATGGTCGTATCTTCTACGGTTTGGTACTGCTACTTGCAGATGGTAAGAGAATGGTCGTATCTTCTACGGGTGGGTACTGCTACTTGCAGATGGTAAGAGAATGGTCGTATCTTCAACGGGTGGGTACTGCTACTTGCAGATGGTAAGAGAATGGTCGTATCTTCTACGGGTGGATACTGCTACTTGCAGAGGTTAAGAGAATGGTCGTATCTTCTACGGGTGGGTACTGTTACTTGCAGAGGGTAAGAGAATGGTCGTATCTTCTACGGGTGGGTACTGCTACTTGCAGAGGGTAAGAGAATGGTCGTATCTTCTACGGGTGGGTACTGCTACTACCAGAGGGTAAGAGAATGGTCGTATCTTCTACGGGTGGGTACTGCTACTTGCAGAGGGTAAGAGAGAGGTCGTATCTTCTACGGGTGGGTACTGCTACTACCAGAGGGTAAGAGAATGGTCGTATCTTCAACGGGTGGGTACTGCTATTTGCAGAGGGTAAGAGAATGGTCGTATCTACTACGGGTGGGTACTGCTACTTGCAGAGGGTAAGAGAATGGTCGTATCTTCTACGGGTGGGTACTGCTACTTGCAGAGGGTAAGAGAATGGTCGTATCTTCTACGGGTGGGTACTGCTACTTGCAGATGGTAAGAGAATGGTCGTATCTTCTAAGGGTGGGTACTGCTACTTGCAGATGGTCGTATCTTCTACGGGTGGGTACTGCTACTTGCAGAGGGTAAGAGAATGGTCGTATCTTCTACGGGTGGGTACTGCTACTTGCAGAGGGTAAGAGAATGGTCGTATCTTCTACGGGTGGGCACTGTTACTTGTAGATGGTCGTATCTTCTACGGGTGGGTACTGCTACTTGCAGATGGTAAGAGAATGGTCGTATCTTCTACGGGTGGGTACTGCTACTTGCAGATGGTCGTATCTTCTACGGGTGGGTACTTCTACTTGCAGAGGGTAAGAGAATGGTCGTATCTTCTACGGGTGGGTACTGCTACTTGCAGAGGGTAAGAGAATGGTCGTATCTTCTACGGGTGGGTACTGTTACTTGCAGATGGTAAGAGAATGGTCGTATCTTCTACGGGTGGGTACTGCTACTTGCAGATGGTAAGAGAATGGTCGTATCTTCTACGGGTGGGTACTTCTACTTGCAGATGGTAAGAGAATGGTCGTATCTTCAACGGGTGGGTACTGCTACTTGCAGAGGGTAAGAGAATGGTCGTATCTTCTACGGGTGGGTACTGCTACTTGCAGATGGTAAGAGAATGGTCGTATCTTCTACGGGTGGGTACTGTTACTTGCAGAGGGTAAGAGAATGGTCGTATCTTCTACGGGTGGGTACTGTTACTTGCAGAGGGTAAGAGAATGGTCGTATCTTCTACGGGTGGGTACTGCTACTTGCAGAGGGTAAGAGAATGATCGTATCTTCTACGGGTGGGTACTGCTACTTGCAGAGGGTAAGAGAATGGTCGTATTTTCTACGGGTGGGTACTGCTACTTGCAGAGGGTAAGAGAATGGTCGTATCTTCTACGGGTGGGTACTGCTACTTGCAGAGGGTAAGAGAATGGTCGTATCTTCTACGGGTGGGTACTGCTTCTTGCAGATGGTAAGAGAATGGTCGTATCTTCTACGGGTGGGTACTGCTACTTGCAGATGGTCGCATCTTCTACGGGTGGGTACTGCTACTTGCAGAGGGTAAGAGAATGGTCGTATCTTCTACGGGTGGGTACTGCTACTTGCAGAGGGTAAGAGAATGGTCGTATCTTCTACGGGTGGGTACTGTTACTTGTAGATGGTCGTATCTTCTACGGGTGGGTACTGCTACTTGCAGAGGGTAAGAGAATGGTCGTATCTTCTACGGGCGGGTACTGCTACTTGCAGATGGTCGTATCTTCTACGGGTGGGTACTTCTACTTGCAGAGGGTAATAGAATGGTCGTATCTTCCACGGGTGGGTACTGCTACTTGCAGAGGGTAAGAGAATGGTCGTATCTTCTACGGGTGGGTACTGTTACTTGCAGAGGGTAAGAGAATGGTCGTATCTTCTACGGGTGGGTACTGCTACTTGCAGAGGGTAAGAGAATGGTCGTATCTTCTACGGGTGGGTACTGCTACTTGCAGAGGGTAAGAGAATGGTCGTATCTTCTACGGGTGGGTACTGCTACTTGCAGAGGGTAAGAGAATGGTCGTATCTTCTACGGGTGGTTACTGCTACTTGCAGATGGTAAGAGAATGGTCGTATCTTCTACGGGTGGGTACTGCTACTTGCAGATGGTAAGAGAATGGTCGTATCTTCTACGGGTGGGTACTTCTACTTGCAGATGGTAAGAGAATGGTCGTATCTTCTACGGGTGGGTACTCCTACTTGCAGAGGGTAAGAGAATGGTCGTATCTTCAACGGGTGGGTACTCCTACTTGCAGAGGGTAAGAGAATGGTCGTATCTTCTACGGGTGGGTACTGCTACTTGCAGAGGGTAATAGAATGGTCGTATCTTCTACGGGTGGGTACTGCTACTTGCAGATGGTAAGAGAATGGTCGTATCTTCTACGGGTGGATACTGCTACTTGCAGATGGTAAGAGAATGGTCGTATCTTCTACGGATGGGTACTGCTACTTGCAGAGGGTAAGAGAATGGTCGTATCTTCTACGGGTGGGTACTGCTACTTGCAGATGGTAAGAGAATGGTCGTATCTTCTACGGGTGGGTACTGCTACTTGCAGAGGGTAAGAGAATGGTCGTATCTTCTACGGGTGGGTACTTCTACTTGCAGAGGGTAAGAGAATGGTCGTATCTTCTACGGGTGGGTACTGCTACTTGCAGATGGTAAGAGAATGGTCGTATCTTCTACGGATGGTTACTGCTACTTGCAGAGGGTAAGAGAATGGTCGTATCTTCTACGGGTGGGTACTGCTACTTGCAGATGGTAAGAGAATGGTCGTATCTTCTACGGGTGGGTACTGCTACTTGCAGATGGTAAGAGAATGGTCGTATCTTCTACGGGTGGGTACTTCTACTTGCAGATGGTAAGAGAATGGTCGTATCTTCTACGGATGGGTACTTCTACTTGCAGAGGGTAAGAGAATGGTCGTATCTTCAACGGGTGGGTACTGCTACTTGCAGAGGGTAAGAGAATGGTCGTATCTTCTACGGGTGGGTACTGCTACTTGCAGATGGTAAGAGAATGGTCGTATCTTCTACGGATGGGTACTTCTACTTGCAGAGGGTAAGAGAATGGTCGTATCTTCTACGGATGGGTACTTCTACTTGCAGAGGGTAAGAGAATGGTCGTATCTTCAACGGGTGGGTACTGCTACTTGCAGAGGGTAAGAGAATGGTCGTATCTTCTACGGGTGGGTACTGCTACTTGCAGAGGGTAAGAGAATGGTCGTATCTTCTACGGGTGGTTACTGCTACTTGCAGATGGTAAGAGAATGGTTGTATCTTCTACGGGTGGATACTGCTACTTGCAGAGGGTAAGAGAATGGTCGTATCTTCTACGGATGGGTACTGCTACTTGCAGATGGTAAGAGAATGGTCGTATCTTCTACGGGTGGGTACTGCTACTTGCAGATGGTAAGAGAATGGTCGTATCTTCTACGGGTGGGTACTGCTACTTGCAGAGGGTAAGAGAATGGTCGTATCTTCTACGGGTGGGTACTTCTACTTGCAGAGGGTAAGAGAATGGTCGTATCTTCTACTGGTGGGTACTGCTACTTGCAGATGGTAAGAGAATGGTCGTATCTTCTACGGGTGGATACTGCTACTTGCAGAGGGTAAGAGAATGGTCGTATCTTCTACGGGTGGATACTGCTACTTGCAGAGGGTAAGAGAATGGTCGTATCTTCTACGAGTGGATACTGCTACTTGCAGAGGGTAAGAGAATGGTCGTATCTTCTACGGGTGGGTACTGCTACTTGCAGAGGGTAAGAGAATGGTCGTATCTTCTACGGGTGGGTACTGCTACTTGCAGAGGGTAAGAGAATGGTCGTATCTTCTACGGGTGGGTACTTCTACTTGCAGAGGGTAAGAGAATGGTCGTATCTTCTACGAGTGGGTACTGCTACTTGCAGATGGTAAGAGAATGGTCGTATCTTCTACGGGTGGGTACTGCTACTTGCAGAGGGTAAGAGAATGGTCGTATCTTCTACGGGTGGGTACTGCTACTTGCAGATGGTAAGAGAATGGTCGTATCTTCTACGGGTGGGTACTGCTACTTGCAGAGGGTAAGAGAATGGTCGTATCTTCTACGGGTGGGTACTGCTACTTGCAGAGGGTAAGAGATTGGTCGTATCTTCTACGGGTGGGTACTGCTACTTGCAGAGGGTAAGAGAATGGTCGTATCTTCTACGGGTGGGTACTGCTACTTGCAGAGGGTAAGAGAATGGTCGTATCTTCTACGGGTGGGTACTGCTACTTGCAGATGGTAAGAGAATGGTCGTATCTTCTACGGGTGGGTACTGCTACTTGCAGAGGGTAAGAGAATGGTCGTATCTTCTACGGGTGGGTACTGCTACTTGCAGAGGGTAAGAGAATGGTCGTATCTTCTACGGGTGGGTACTGCTACTTGCAGAGGGTAAGAGAATGGTCGTATCTTCTACGGGTGGGTACTGCTACTTGCAGAGGGTAAGAGAATGGTCGTATCTTCTACGGGTGGGTACTGCTACTTGCAGAGGGTAAGAGAATGGTCGTATCTTCTACGGGTGGGTACTGCTTCTTGCAGAGGGTAAGAGAATGGTCGTATCTTCTACGGGTGGGTACTGCTACTTGCAGAGGGTAAGAGAATGGTCGTATCTTCTACGGGTGGGTACTGCTACTTGCAGAGGGTAAGAGAATGGTCGTATCTTCTACGGGTGGGTACTGCTACTTGCAGAGGGTAAGAGAATGGTCGTATCTTCTACGGGTGGGTACTGCTACTTGCAGATGGTAAGAGAATGGTCGTATCTTCGACGGGTGGTTACATGTGGTGGTCGGAGTAGGAACGGTCCTACGATGTATGAGAGGGTATAATATTATTTGTGGTAGGGTTAGACAGTCCTATGTTGTTCGGTTGGGTTCTAGAACTTGTAGAATAGAACGGTCATTTAACTTGTTAAACCTAGTGATGATTATTTGATGTAGCCGTGATGTTGCTGACGACACCCTGTCATCAATCTAGCTTTTGTACTGCTTTGCAATTCTGATGCAAAGAAGCAAGAACCGGTACCAGTAATCCTTGTTGGAAGAGTGAGTGAGTGAGTATGCTTTTACGCCGTTCCGTTTCTGGCGCAATATCATGGTTGGAGACACCAGAAATAGGCTTCACACATTGTCCCCTTGTGGGGGATCAAACCCGGGCTTTGGCGTGACAAACGAGCACTTTAACCGTGTTAGAAAGAGACTCTTTCTGTCCACGGGTCATCTCCAGGCCAGAGTGTCCAGGACGTGTAGGAGTGGACGTCATGGACAGTACATACTCTAGTTGACCAATGAAAGCGAAATCAGTTCGTGCTTTTCTTTCGCTCAGAGGACATATTCCTGCCGCCATTTGTGACGTGTGGAGGAACGCAGAAACTGATGACGTTATACAACCTTTGGTTCAGCAGTGGCGGGACGAAGTCCGTGCTCCATTCGGACTCCATGGACAACATCAACTGCCTCATGGACGGCACCAAAGATTTTATTTTCATTGACAAAGTGAGTGAGTGAGTGAGTGTAACGTCGCCATGTACATTATTTTAGTTATATCACTTGGCAGCGCAAGACGGGAGGAAAGTCTGATTTTAGTTTCGTTTTATTTGTTTGTTGTTTAACGCCACACCCAGCAACATTCAAGCTATATGACGTCGGGCTGTAAATAATTGAATCTGAATCAGACAATCCAGTGATTGACTTAAAGTGAATCGATCTATGAAATTTGGATATGATGTACGGCGATGATCGGTCCATCGTTCAATATAAGTATTTCTATGTGTTTCTGTTCGGAGCTACGGCTCGTCCCGTTGGAAACGTCTACCAATATGCGCTGCTGGAATAACAACGCAGTTCTCCATTTCCGATTTGCTATAAATAATAATAAAATCTAAATACAAATCTCCTCCTTAACCACTTACATCCAATACCTGAACTTTTCGTTCTGGATTCCGACAAAATGCTTGTCATAAAATATGGCTGTAGTGGTTAATGTGTCTATCCTGGCCTGTGATGATGCATCTTGAACTGTTGCTGATAGCGGCGGAGCAACTTGCCCATTCATTGCTTATTTCTTCACAGGAGTGAGTGAGTTTGGTTTAACGCCGCTTTTTACAGTATTCCAGTTACATCACGGCTTGAAAGCTGAATATGGTAGAGGGGGCGGTTGGGTAGCCCAGTGGTTACAGCGTTCTCTCGTCACGCCGAGGACCCGGGTTCGATTCCCGACATGGGTACAATACTTGTATCTGAAGCCCATTTCTGGTGTCCCCCGCCATGACATTGCTGGAATATTGCTTAAAGCGGTGTAAAATCAAACTCACTCACTTAATGTGGTAAAAAGCCCGAAGTGATGCAGGTCTTAGACGTTTACCACTTCAGTGAAACCCACGAGCACGGGTATGGTGCTGACAAACCTAGAAACATAATCGAGGCGAACTCAGATTCGAACCCACAATCATAGGTTTCTTTTGTGCCCTAAGGCTCTGCAGAGTTAATCGCTGCACCTTAGACGACTGCGCCACCTTTGTCCCCATATTTCCTAACAAGAGTTGTTTTATATAAATGAATTTCTGGCTCACACGTTTGGATTCACAACACATTGTTTTACTTTAATACAGAGATATAAGCCTCAAATAGAAGCTTCCGGGTTCAACTCAGAACGAGGCTTTAGCACAGTGGACGTGGACCGGGTCGACCTTGTCAAGTTTCCTGAGTTCAAATCCATTCCCTGGCTCAAGGCTGAGATGAAAAAAGGAGATTGTCTCTTTATACCGGCCAAGTAAGTAACGATATCATGCACAAAAAATGGAAAAAAAATAATTGTACATACCTCGAGATAAATCTCGAGTAACATTGTACAATTGTCAAGTCCAACAGTGTCCAGGGAATAATCAATATATCAATGTAGCATTTCGAAAAGAACTTAAACACCTCAATGTGTTGTGGGTAGTCCGGTGGATAACGCGTTTGCTTCATGCAGGCTTCGGATTCAAGTTCCGAGCATCGATATGATTCGTAAGTTTACCAGGAGGGGTGGGCGCCTTCATAGCTGAACCCTTTCTAGTGCTAGCGATACTCGTATCCTCTCCTGAACAAGTCACCGACACTCACTCCTTCTGTGTTTCAGCTGGTATCACCAGGTTTACTCACACCAAGGCCGGAATCTGGCTTCTAACGTGTGGTTCGAACACCCTCTGTGGTTCAACACCACCGACTGTGAGAGGACCACCCAACTCCCCCTTAATGAGGCGCCACCCATAACCCCACAGAACTTCCTCAGGTGCGGTCAGGTCCAGGAGCATCCCAAGAACCACGTAAAGCGTGTGTCTGTGTCTGTGTCTGAGTGTATGTCTGTGTCTGTGTCTGTGTGTGTCTGTGTCTGTATCTGAGTCTGTGTCTGAGCGTGTGTCTGTGTCTGTGTCTGAGTGTGTGTCTGTGTGTGTGTCTGTGTCTGTGTCTGAGTGTGTGTCTGTGTGTGTCTGTGTCTATGTCTGTGTCTGTGTCTATGTCTATGTCTGTGTCTGTGTGTGTCTGTGTCTGTATCTGTGTCTGTGTCTGCACACAGTGTTAGTTTTCTGTATTTCCCTCTTCAGACTTAACCTGTTTTCGGAACTGGAAGGGAAGGACCGAATCTACCAGGACAATTTGCACTACATGGTGAAGGACGTACAGTATGCCAAGCAGGTGCGTGTCCACCTTCCCTCTTGTTGTACCAATGTATGTTCTATACTTCTAGCATAGTAGTGGGCGCCTCATGGCAAGTATTCTGCGGGTATCAGTTTTCTAGTGGAACTTTAAGTAATGGAGAAACCATGACACCGAAGGAATGGTATGATTGTATACCCGGGTAGGCACAGAAAAGCCGAGGACGCGTAGGGTCCGAGGCTTTTCTGTGCCTCCCCGGTTATACAATCATACCATTCCTGAGGTGGAATGGTTTGTCCAACTTATAAACTGCTATCCATTAATCTATGACATTTTTGGAGCTTATATTTACGCGGTATACGGGTCGCAAATAAGCGCGGTATAACGAGACACGCTTTATAACAGTTGTTATCGCGGGCCGCTGCGCGGACTGCACGTGCAGAAGAGGGCTGTACGTGCAGAAAGAACCGCGTGCGTCGTACCACATGGCATTGTGTCGTTGACTGTTCACAAGAGAGGATGTCTGACGATGACGGTATTTTCCTTACTCAAAGTAAGTTAATTGATGAAAATTCTGCAGAAAAGGATGAGGATGACTTTTGTTTCCGTTTTGGTGACACTTTGTAAGGTTTTACAATTGCTCCCCAGGTTTTACAATTGCAATTGTAAAACCTGGGGAGCAATTGTAAAACCTGAGGAGCAATTGTAAAACCTGCTGAGTGCTCTTACTACAAAAGAAAGGTCGTCTGGGAGATGGTTACAACACCATGATAGGTTTATAAATCAGGTAAATGACTCAACATGATATCATATCTTAGGAACAGAAATGGCAACTCGCAAGCCTTTAGTGGGCATAATATATAGTTATATATTACATAAACTGACGTTTGAGATACATTAAAGCTAAAAAATGTTAAAACATATTTAATGAGTGGCGTTGCAGCATCATGTTTTAGTATTAGATACAAAATGAGACCATTTACATCGTCATTGTTAAAACACATGTGTAACAACAGACTCGTAAGTCACTGCAAAGTCGTAAATCTCCGGTTGACTGTCTCCACCTCGTGAATCAATGCAGGCCACAACACGCATGATGACGTTAATAATGATCCGTCGCCATGTCTCAATGATGCCAAGTTTATCGAACTGGGTTATGGCACAGATAGCACTATCCATATGTAATAAGATGTAACCTATTATACCTACAATGTAAGGATTACTGTGTCCAGAGGACCGGCTCCGTGGTCTTGTGGATAGAGTGTCTGTCCGGAGAGCTGAACAGAATACTAGACTTTGTAATCCAAAATATAACATTTGTTGAAGATGATATTTGTTGGTACCTGCCGGCATTAAGGGGCTAAAACAATGATGGTCGGCGCGGAGTCAGTGTACTTGTCTGAGTTGGATATCTATGTTAAACCGCGGCATGGTATCTCAACAACGTTAATCTGGACTAGTATGAGCACGCACGCACGCACTAAAATTTTAATTAATAATTTTGAACTCTACGTTAAACCCCATTTCGCCTCACCTGACCTGATGTGTTACAGGTGTACGACTACTTCAACACTGACGGCGACGACCATGTCACCTGGGAGGAACTGTACCAGGCCGACGTGTACGACTTCACCACCAGGTTTAAGGACATGTTAAGGGATACCGCCGAGACGATCATGCGCGGCTACCCCTACGACCTCATCGACGGAGAGAACAAGGATCAAAGCCAGGCCAAGGAAGAACTTTGACACCTGTACATTTACAACAATGAACATGTACTCCTTGACTTCAGTTGTCTTACAGATGGTAACTATGGGTTTCATACCAGTGAATAGCTGTTTCCTAAAGGTATATACGTTGACATGATCAGATTGTTAAATTCACAGTCCTTGCGATAACAGCTTTTGCTGTATCTACATATCTTAAATTTGATTGTTTATATGATGCATCACAATCTACCCAGCAAATGTTGACAGCCAAAGACATGATATTGACCTTGACCTTGACCTCAGGAAGAAATCGTTACCACACTGTATAATATATGTTGCTTACTAATATGTGTGTTCATATTCAGGTTGTGAAATCCTGCAGGGAGTTTGGCAATATCATATTTTGTCATTTCTTAATTTAAAGGCAGGCTATCATGGCTGTGTTTTAAGTAATTTTCAACTGTCATGTTTCTATTGTCTGAATAAATTATTTGGAGAAATAAACTCATGGAAGTATCATTGCTTTGCATTTAAAGATGTTTATTTATAGATTGACTGGATGGACTAAACAGTCACGGATTCGTAAAATCCAAGGACAACTAAATCTAAAATATCTTTATTAACAAAAGGTTACAACATACAGACAAATGGTGTTGTGACACACAGACAGATGTGTTAATCGCCTGCTGCTGGACGCTGACACTAGGTGGCGACTGAGGACATCTCTCTAAGCGCGACGTCTGTCTCCCTGCCACGCCCCCTCCGTAGTCGGGAGAAGCCGTACCCTGGGAACCTATCCCGCCGCGACCAGCTCCTCCTGTCAGGGGAAGACACAATGTTAGATGTAATATAGCATAGTATCACGTGGTAGGTAAATACTGCAGGTTTAATACAGGCTTTTATGTCACATGTACACGAAGCTATTCAGCATCACCATCTTATCGGTAGTAGATCACAAAGTATACTCTGTTACTAGAAATTGTGAAAGACGACTAAGACGACACAATGTGCCCTGTTAACGGAAGCAGTAGATGGCAACTCTGTGTGCCCTGTTAACGGAAGCAGTAGATGGCAACTCTGTGTGCCCTGTTAACGGAAGCAGTAGATGGCAAGGACGACACAGTGTTCCCTCTTACCGGAAGTAGTAGACGGCGACACAGTGTTCCCCCTTACCGAAAGTGGTAGATGAAGACAACACAGGGTACACTCTTACCGGAAGTAGTAAACAACGACAGAGTGTGCCCTGTTATCGGAAGTAGAAGACGGCGACACAGTGTTCCCTCTTACCGGGTGTAGTAGACGACGACACAATGTACCCTCTTACCGGAAATAGTAGACGACGACGACGACTCAGTGTACCCTTTTTCCAGAAGTAGTAGACGACGACACAGTGTACAGTGTACTCTCTTACCGGAAGAAGTACACAACCTACCTCTTACCGGAAGTAGTAGATGACGGCAGCCAGGACTCCTACACCGACGAGCGCCCCTATGATGGTGGGCAGCCATCTTGTGGGGAAAGAGATAGGATCTCTGACAACAGGGCCATCTGAAAACAGAGTTGTAATTATTATGCATGGGTAACAGACATTAACATGTGGCAGATTAAACGCATTCTTGAAAATGGATACAAACCAGCTGACCAAACCATATCGAGATTACACACAATCAGTATTATCTTTGATGTTCTATTTCCTACAGTGGAATGGTCGTCAATATGGGATCTTTATGCTCGGCACTCTTCTACCTTTAGAAATGGTGTATCCAGGGCGACCGGGGTAAGAAGGATGAACTCCATCCAACCCATTCGCTTGTACCTGTGTTAGTGGGTGTCAGGACTTCAGTCTGGTTACAGCTATGTTGCCTGCACACGTCCAGACAGTCGTCCACGTGGTCCCGGGGCTTGGTGGAGCAGGCGGCCATACACAGCTTGTCCCCCTCACAGAGAGGAGCCACACCTGGGCAGACATGAACACAGATTGAACACACACACATGCACACACATGACAATGCGCCCCCTCACACAGATGCCACACCTGGGCAGACAGGAATCAAAGATTGAACACATACACATACATACACACACATACACACACACGCACATACACACACGCACGCACGCACTCACGCACTCACCTTGGGCAGACTGTGTTTCACATATTGCATCTAACATAAGTCACTGATAGTGGTTCGTCATCCCTGCTTGTTAAATGTGAATGTTCCTGCAGGCTGAATGTGGACGTTGTTGCGGGGTGAATGCATATGTCCCTCCACGTTGAATATAGATGTTCCTGGATGTCTAATATGAATTTCCTCGAGGTTGAATGTGGATTCCCCTTGAAAGTTGAATGTGGATGTTACTGCAGGTTGAATGGGGACGTACTTGGAGGTTGAATGTGGATTCCCCTGGAAGTTGAATGTGGGTGTTACTGCAGGTTGGATGTGGAATCCCCTGGAGGTTGAATGAGGGTGTTACTGCAGGTGGAATGTGGAATCCCCTGGAGGTTGAATGTGGATGTTACTGCAGGTTGAATGTGGACGTACTTTGAGGTTGAATGTGGATTCCCTGGAGGTTGAATGTGGATGTAACTGCAGGTTGAATGTGGACGCACTTGGAGGTTGAATGTGGATTCCCCTGGAGGTTGAATGTGGGTGTTACTGCAGGTTGGATGTGGAATACCCTGGAGGTTGAATGTGGATGTAACTGCAGGTTGAATGTGGACGTACTTGGAGGTTGAATGTGGAATCCCCTGCAGGTTGAATGTAGATTCCGTGGGTGTTAGTGCAGGTTGAATGTGGGTGTTACTGCAGGTTGATTGTGGAATCCCCTGGAGGTTGAATGTGGATTCCCTGGAGGTTGAATGTGGGTGTTACTGCAGGTTGAATGTCGACGCATTTGGAGGTTGAATGTGGATTCCCCTGGAGGTTGAATGTGGGTGTTACTGCAGGTTGGATGTGGAATCCCCTGGAGGTTGAATGTGGGTGTTACTGCAGGTTGGATGTGGAATCCCCTGGAGGTTGAATGTAGGTGTTACTGCAGGTTGAATGTGGAATCCCCTGGAGGTTGAATGTGGATGTAACTGCAGGTTGAATGTGGACGCACTGGGAGGTTGAATGTGGATTCCCCTGGAGGTTGAATGTGGGTGTTACTGCAGGTTGGATGTGGAATCCCCTGGAGGTTGAATGTGGATGTAACTGCAGGTTGAATGTGGACGCACTTGGAGGTTGAATGTGGATTCCCCTGGAGGTTGAATGTGGGTGTTACTGCAGGTTGGATGTGGAATACCCTGGAGGTTGAATGTGGATGTAACTGCAGGTTGAATGTGGACGTACTTGGAGGTTGAATGTGGAATCCCCTGCAGGTTGAATGTAGATTCCGTGGGTGTTAGTGCAGGTTGAATGTGGGTGTTACTGCAGGTTGAGTGTGGAATCCCCTGGAGGTTGAATGTGGAATCCCCTGGAGGTTGAATGTGGATGTTACTGCAGGTTGAATGTGGACGTACTTGGAGGTTGAATGTGGATTCCCTGGAGGTTGAATGTGGATGTAACTGCAGGTTGAATGTGGACGCACTTGGAAGTTGAATGTGGATTCCCCTGGAGGTTGATTGTAAGTGTTCCTGCAGGTTGAATGTGGATTCCCTGGAGGTTGAATGTGGGTGTTACTGCAGGTTGAATGTCGACGCATTTGGAGGTTGAATGTGGAATCCCCTAGAGGTTGAATGTGGGTGTTACTGCAGGTTGAATGTGGAATCCCCTGGAGTTTGAATGAGGGTGTTACTGCAGGTTGAATGTGGAATCCCCTGGAGGTTGAATGTGGATGTTACTGCAGGTTGAATGTGGACGTACTTGGAGGTTGAATGTGGATTCCCTGGAGGTTGAATGTGGATGTAACTGCAGGTTGAATGTGGACGCACTTGGAAGTTGAATGTGGATTCCCCTGGAGGTTGAATGTAAGTGTTCCTGCAGGTTGAATGTGGAATCCCCTGGAGGTTGAACGTGAGTGTTCCTGCAGGTTGAATGTGGACGCACTTGGAGGTTGAATGTGGATTCCCCTGGAGGTTGAATGTAGATTCCGTGGGTGTTACTGCAGGTTGAATGTGGGTGTTACTGCAGGTTAAATGTGGAATCCCCTGGAGGTTGAATGTGGGTGTAACTGCAGGTTGAATGTGGATTCCCTCGAGGTTGAATGTGGGTGTTACTGCAGGTTGAATGTCGACGCACTTGGAGGTTGAATGTGCAATCCCCTGGGGGTTGAATGTGGATTCCGTGGGTGTTACTGCAGGTTGAATGTGGGTGTTACTGCAGGTTGAATGTGGGTGTTACTGCAGGTTGAATGTGGATTCCCTGGAGGTTGAATGTGGGTGTTACTGCAGGTTGAATGTGGAATCCCCTGGAGGTTGAATGTTGATTCCATGGAGGTTGAATGTGGGTGTTACTATGTTTACACGCGGTATCTATGGGTTCGTTTGTTGAATGAGTGATTGCAATTGGCCCTTAAGTAGCGTGTGTGAATCAGTTGACACACTTCATTAGAACACTACCTGCCAGTATATTAAATGTTCCTGCTATCCCTGCCACTGTAGGGAGAAACTATATGTACATGCACGCATCAGGGTAATTACCGAGTGAAGCAACCGTCACGGCGTGTTATTTAAACATGGAGAACAATGCACATGTTTTCCTCTTGCAAACCTTCTCTTGCTGTAAAGAGGTAACAGATAATGTTGTGTTGATGTTGCAAGGGTGTGAATGTTGTAGTGACGACGTGTGGTTGTTGTAGTGACGTGTGGTTGTTGTAGTGACGTGTGGTTGTTGTAGTGACGTGTGGTTGTTGTAGTGACGTGTGGTTGTAGCGACGTGTGGTTGTTGTAGTGACGTGTGGTTGTTGTAGTGACGTGTGGTTGTTGTAGTGACGTGTGGTTGTTGTAGTGACGTGTGGTTGTAGCGACGTGTGGTTGTTGTAGTGACGTGTGGTTGTTGTAGTGACGTGTGGTTGTTGTAGTGACGTGTGGTTTGAGTGACGTGTGGTTGTTGTAGTGACGTGTGGTTTGAGTGACGTGTGGTTGTTGTAGTGACGTGTGGTTTGAGTGACGTGTGGTTTGAGTGACGTGTGGTTGTTGTAGTGACGTGAGGTTGTTGTAGTGGCGTGTGGTTGTTGTAGTGACGTGTGGTTGTTGTAGTGACGTGTGGTTTGAGTGACGTGTGGTTGTTGTAGTGACGTGTGGTTTGAGTGACGTGTGGTTGTTGTAGTGACGTGTGGTTTGAGTGACGTGTGGTTTGAGTGACGTGTGGTTGTTGTAGTGGCGTGCGGTTGTGGTAGCGACGTGTGGTTGTTGTAGTGACGTGTGGTTGTTGTAGTGACGTGTGGTTGTTGTAGTGGCGTGTGGTTGTTGTAGTGACGTGTGGTTGTTGTAGTGGCGTGTGGTTGTTGTAGTGACGTGTGGTTTGAGTGACGTGTGGTTTGAGTGACGTGTGGTTGTTGTAGTGACGTGTGGTTGTTGTAGTGACGTGTGGTTGTTGTAGTGACGTGTGGTTGTAGTGACGTGTGGTTGTTGTAGCGACGTGTGGTTGTAGTGACGTGTGGTTGTTGTAGCGACGCGTGGTTGTAGTGACGTGAGGTTGTTGTAGTGGCGTGTGGTTGTTGTAGTGACGTGTGGTTGTTGTAGCGACGTGTGGTTGTAGTGACGTGTGGTTGTTGTAGTGACGTGTGGTTGTTGTAGTGACGTGTGGTTGTTGTAGTGACGTGTGGTTGTAGTGACGTGTGGTTGTTGTAGCGACGTGTGGTTGTAGTGACGTGTGGTTGTTGTAGCGACGCGTGGTTGTAGTGACGTGAGGTTGTTGTAGTGGCGTGTGGTTGTTGTAGTGACGTGTGGTTTGAGTGACGAGTTTACCTGGCAGCGTCAGGAAAGTGAAGAAGACGACCAGCTCCATCCTCGCTACACAGGGCCTCTATAGGTCAACCTGGACTAAAACACACAAAACAACAGTTCTAAAGTTTTACATCATACAATTATCACTTTTTCCTCACACAATATTTGCACAGCATACTCACACCCTATATCCCTCTGTAAAGTTACAGACCGGCTCCGTGGTCTAGTGGTAGAGTGTCCGCCCAGGGAACGGAAGGTCCGGGGTTCGATCCCCGGCCGCATCATACCAAAAGACGTTAAAAGGTTGTGACCCCGTCTAGCGCTCGGCATTAAGGGGCTAAAACAAGGACCTGTCGGCTCGGAGTCAGTATACTGTGTCTGAGTGAGGTATTCATGTTAAACTGCGGCATGGTATCTCAGTGAGCTAGCACTATAAATCGGCATCAGTCCGGACTAGTACACACACACACACACACACGTGCATGCTATACAAGTGCACTGTAGGTATGCGCTGACTACTGTAGGTATGCGCTGACTTCAGTAGGTATGCGCTAACTATGTGATTATAGTCACACTATATCTGTTACCTAACACGCTGAACCATGCGGCAATTATCCAGTATTCCTGGTCTGATTCAGTGCAGATCAGGCTAAATGAAGCCTGCACCTTAGGCTACAAACAAATACAATGCTAAAAGTGCAACCTACCTGGGCGTACCTGCATCCCTTCATACAGTTACGTACACTGCTACACCTCACCTGTGATTCCCTGCGTCCTACGTCTTCCCACGCAGGTCGAGAGCCATTACCCCCGTGGCCTCCAGACACACCTGATCCTGCATGACTTGGTGCTCGTCACGGTGAATCTGTCCTGTCTCTCAACACCAGCCCCAGCCATGGTGATGTTTGTCCACTACGTCAGTACTTGGTTCCAGGGTTTCAGTTACGACCTTCGTGACCTTTGTGTTAGACGGCCGTCACCCTGTCTTCATAAGCAGGTAGCAGGTGGCCCGTGAAGATCCGGGTTGGAATAGGTCTTCAGCAACCCATTCAGCAACCCCAAGAGGCGACTATGCTTGTCGTAAGAGGTGGTCGGGCTTGCTGACTTGGTTGATGCATATCATTGTATTCTCAATTGTTATTCACAGGACTGCTGAGTGCGGCGTTAAAAACAAACAAAATGTATCTCGGTAGGCGGCCATCTCTTTGAAACGTGTAACTTTATTTTACGTTATCATGATCCAAATGCCCTGTCGAAAATGGTGGAGACACCTTTACAGCGGTGGCGGCCTGTCTCAGGAGTTTTCTCCCAGCTGTAACAATTCGTTACCTTGGGAGGTCGTTCAATTGAGAAAATATTGGTATTCTTGTTCTATTTCGCTTACTCACTCATCCATGAATACGCCTCACGTAACTGTGTCACTGTGACCGTCCCTAGGTGAAGGTCACTGTCCTAGCTCCGAGCGTACAGTCTCGTTCCTGCCGAGACTGCCTAACGAGGACTGCAGAACACCGACACTGAACTTCATCGATGTAAGAACATTCCTGATAGACAGACCGAACATTTATTGTGCGTAATTACATCCAAAGTTTCACCTTTAAAGGAACATGTCACATTTTGGCAAGTTTAAAACTAGATTTTTAAAACAGTGAGTTTCCATTCATTCTAATACATTTATTTGCTTTTGCATGTCACCAGCTGTGCTTCAGAACATGATTATATAATTTTCCAATAACAGAAATGTTCAACACCATGTAGAAGCAGTTGAACAACGTTTGCACAACCGTGCTTGTGCTAACTCATGTATGAAAAATGAAAATAGAAACGGACTCAATATACACCCTTTGCACAGACCAAAGTTGCGTTCAAACACATTAGACATTACACCTGTTTGAACATTTTCATATATAGTACATACTAAGTTCAACTTCTGCAATGAACTCTATTAACTAAGTAAATTCGTTACTTAGTGTGGGGCGTGTCACTTCAAGGTGGATTGAATCACAGTTGGCGTACTGCCGACACTGTAGATAGCTGTATTGACTCGTCACCCTTGTTTGACGGCTACGAGTCAGTGCATTGTAAATATACATTAGGGGGGCTTCGCCTGTACAGACAAACTTGGAGGAGTTGATAATATACGTCGATAATAAAAGACTAAGGAATCGTAATCGTTTTGTTTAAGATTGTGCAAGGGTAGAAGGGTGTTTCTTGTTTTGGTGCGGGCAAGAAGGGTGGGCTTCATTGGTATGTGGAGAACTAGGGGATAAATCGGGTGGTTCAGCATGACTTATATCTGGGTGGAATACGGGTAGCAGGACTTTGCTCGCGTAGCTTGGAAATACGGTAGTGTACATATGGTGGCGATGTCACAGTTCACCAGTACATGAATCAATAATATTCTCAAACGATACGATACGCGATACACACTTACCTGTATCGAATCATATTTTAATCCCGAATCGTTTCACCCATGGACCTATTCATTCATATTTCATTTATTAAATTAGAAGGTGCGCATCTGAGGTATTTCGCGGGGTTTATTATTGCATTTAAAAATATAAGAGTACTTATGTTGCCACTCCAGTTTTATCTGAAATTAATTATTGATTAAAATGAGACATTTTTATTTCAAATATGGGGCCAGGTATTCAGGTTATTTCAAGCCTTTTTAATAGTGTGTATGCCCCATGAAATATATAAAATTACGCAAAATTGACACGATAATTGAATAAAGCATTGCGATACGTATCGTATCGTGGACAAAGTCGTATCGTGACATCCCTAACACATGGGTAGCGGGGCCTGACCAACATGGGTGTGGTACTAACGGGAGAAGGGCTCTGTTCAGCTTGGGAATGGCCGTTTGAAAGCACGGGTTCTGTCGGTATCGTCATATGGACTTCTTTCATTGAATGAGAAATTAATTAACTAGATGTGCATGTTGTCGTATCTAGGATTTCAGCTAATTACTAACCACGTCAATATGGAGAATGTTTCTGAGAGGCATTGAATATATTCACAGAATAGTACAATAAGTGAAAAAGAAGCCATATTACAAATCCAAAGAAGTCTTCCGCTCACTGATTCCCACTAATACAGTAAACCCACATATATTGACTCTTTACCGACTCTCTATTGATCCCACGTGTCCATTCCTAATATCATAGGACCAAATTACTTGGAGAGTGCGTCATTGACACGGCCAGATAATGCTTGACCAGGGCGGGCCCTGGGCAGTTGCAATAGAGGCCTGGTAAAAGCAAGTTTATGTCGTGGCACATTCAGTCATCGGGCGAGGTGACGCATTAATGCAATAATCAAACCTCGCCAATTTTATACCCGAGTCAAGGTTGATGATGTCCTCGCTTCACAATGCACTCCTTCATGGAGTACTGTTTGCTTAGGCAATATCGTCCTATTTGGCAGTATGTAGAGAGTTTACTGGTATTGTCCGCACAAAGGGAGTGTTGCCTGCGTGTCTCTATAGATCGCTTTTATACCTTCTCAATGTCTCCACGGGTAGTTCAAGGAGGTGCAAAGCTCTTCAGGTATACGAGTTGCATTCTGACGACTTTCACAACGTGTTCTTGACTTAAAGGACTGAAGTGATTAGTTCGCTCGGGATACTGTTTATAACCCGAGTAACGCGGGGATATTGTTTATAACCCAAGTATCAAGCGGATACTGTTTATAACCCGAGTAACACGGGGATACTGTTTATAACCCAAGTAACACGGGGATATTGTTTATAAATCAAGTAACACATGGCTATTGTTTATAACCCAAGTAACACGGGGATATTGTTTATAAATCAAGTAACACATGGATATTGTTTATAACTCAAGTAACAAGGGAATACTGTTTATAACCCAAGTAACAAGGGAATACTGTTTATAACCTAAGTTACACGGGGATAATGTTTATGACCCAAGTAACAAGGGGATATTGTTTATTACCCAAGTAACAAGGGAATACTGTTTATTACCCAAGTATCAAGCGGATACTGTTTATAACCCAAGTAACATGGGGATATTGTTTATTACCCAAGTAACAAGGGAATACTGTTTATTACCCAAGTATCAAGCGGGTACTGTTTATAACCCAAGTAACACGGGGATATTGTTTATAACTCAAGTAACAAGGGGATATTGTTTATAACCCAAGTATACAGTTTTTTAGCCCAAGTAACACGGGGATATTGTCTATAACTCAAGCAAAAAGGGGATATTGTTTATAACCCAAGTAATACATGGATATTGTTTATAACTCAAGTAACAAGGGGAATACAGTGTTTATAACCCAAGTAACACATGGCTGTTGTTTATAACCCAAATAACAAGGGAATACTGGTTATAACTCAAGCTACAAGGGAATAGTGTTTGTAGTGAACGAGGTTCACATTTAGTTCTGAATTACACGCTGAGCCACATTCGCACGAACGCGTTGTCAAGCTCGAGGTGTCTAAACATAAACAACGCATTAATCGGCCCCACGTACAGACGAAGGGCTCGGATATTTTCTTTAGTGTACCCCGTCTCCCCGCGCGAGACGACTCACGGCTATTCATAACGGCTGTAGATAAACAACACACAATGCATGACCCTGTGGGAATATACAAACGATCATAAAGCGTTCAGAAGAGATCTATTTACCTTCTAATATAGATGACGTATTGAGCTGCGCGAGAGCTGAGAAATCCGCCATATTATGTGACAGTCTTCTGTGACAGCGGGAACGTTATAGGTGATAAATGAATTCGCTTGAAAAGGATTGTGACACGGAATAGTGACAGTGCCGATCGCCATTTTTCTGAGTAGACAACCTAGGAAAGTGTACTGTGGAATAGGACAGTTGGATTTATCTCCGTGGAGAGCGCCATGGGTTTCGCTAACGCTTCAGGGTGGGCCAAACTGGCCCTGTTTGTTCTGATCCTGGGGGCAGTGCTGGACATCGCGGGGTATGCTACCACAAGCTGGGTGGTGTACCAGTCCAGTGATGGGGCGACTAAAGTCAATCTCGGCCTGTGGACTATCACCGCGTGTCAGTCTTCTGTCTGTCAAACAGCCTCCGTGACGGACGCCTATGTGAACAGTTAGTATTGTCAGTTTATAGTTGTGTTCTGTTATATGTTGTGTTGTGTTGTGTTGTGTTGTGTTGTGTTGATGAAGTGAGTGCATGAGCGTGGCAAAACGAAAATATTTTTTGAACGTTTTTCTTGACTTATAAGTTGCAGAATCTCTGCACTTTTCACAGCAGACTTAATTCAAAACTATCGGTGTTAGTTTTTAAAGAAATAAATCAGTGCATGCGCTATCGCGTGAATGGATTTCTGGCCCATCACTTGATCGTCTGGTTTGTTTACATGCCATGGCCGAAGTACTGAAGTGCGGCGTCAGGCAACAAAGACATACTTTTTTATGCCAATTGTGTGAGTGACGGGTGGTATCGGTATGGCGGACATGCTTGCCCTTTTGTTATCACGATTCACGCTAGTTTCAGATTAATGTCTACCGCTAATGTTTGTGAGTTGCATGAAAGTTGTGAACCTTCATCACCATGAGTTTTCCCCCTACATGCCATGGCCCGGGCTCATACGAAAATATGCTTGGCCCGAAACACAGACAACTATATGGCGCCTCTCTGTTTTTGTCATCCAAGCATATGTACATATTTGTGTGAGTGCCGGGGGCTACCGGTAGGGCAGGACATGCTTACCCTTTCTGCGAACACCTGGTGTCATCACTGATTTTCAGTGATCCATTCGTGTACTTTTCACCGCTATTTGCCAATGAACCGTGATCGGTTATGTTCTGGCTTTGGCGTTTTACATATATTTGGTTGCCGTTTTTATCAGTATTTCATGGTGTGTCATGTTTAGGATAGCCTGAAGTGATGCAGGTCTTACAAGTTTACCACTTACGTGAAACCCACGGGTTTGGTGCTGATAAACCTAGAAACAGGACGAAAGTAGGACTCGAACCCACAATAATAGGTTTCTTGGAAGGAACTCTGCCATGAGACGCCTTATACGACTGTACCACTCGTTACCCCGACATACATGGTAAATCACCGGAGTGTGTGGTGGGTTTAACGCCGTATGTAAGTTATATCACGATGTGTTACCTAGAAGTGTCTGAGATGTTAGGGGCGGTGGGGTAACCTAGTTGGTAAAGCGTTCGCTCGCCACGCCATTCCATTCCCCACATGGGTACAATGTGTAAAGCCCATTTCTGGTGCCCCCAGCCGTGCCATTGCTGGAATATTGCTACAAGCGACGTAAAACCATACTCACTCTTAGAAGTTAACCACTTTGGTGGAAGCCACGGACCCGGTGGGTAGCCTAGTGGTTTAAACACCCGCTTGTCATCGAGGTTCGATTCCAATTCATTGTACCCCAGCCGTGATATAGCTGGAATATTGCTACAGGCAGTGTAGAACCTTTCCAGGTTATCGACAAGTGAATATCCGGGTTACAACAGGTCTTCAGCAACCCGTACTTGTCATTAGATTCGACTATCGGGATCGGGTGGTCAGGCTCGCTGGGTTGGTTGATGCATGACATCGTATCCCATTTGCGTGGATCGATGCACGTGATGTCAGTCATTGGATTGTCAGGTCCAGACTCGATTGTTTACAGACAGCCGTCATATAGCTGGAATATTGCTGAGTGTGGCGTTAAACAAACGCCCGATGGTCGTCACTAGATACACTACATCCAATGCCAACCTATGTCTTATTGAGAGCTGCATGTTCTATTTCAGCGTTATTCAACGTGATGCGGATAATGGAGACTATCGGCCTCATCATCGCCGTTTTCCTAGTCTTCTTCGTCGGCGTCTACGTGTTCATCGACTCCATGAAGACGTCTACAATCGTGAGGACGGCCATGGTCCTCTGCTTCCTGGCAGGTAATATGATGCACAGAAAGAGGTTTTACTCCAGGCAACTAATGTTTCTGTTGACCTAAGTATTTCATCGTTTCATAATCAAATTCATTTCCTTAACCAACAAATCAGTTTTTTAACCCAGTGTTCAAATGCAGGCACCATATTGTATGTCTTTCAAGATTCTAGTTCAGTGAACACGGGCGCATCGTGCATGTTTCAGTATCCTTTCTAATTTACGTGTTGTGTAAGTTCTAAAACTGTCGATACTGTTATCTATGGTTTTGTGTATATTGCCCAAAACAAGTAAAGGAACATCCAAACATGTCATAAAGAACAGACAAAAAAAACCCCATATATGTGTCGACCCAAAACACAGCCAAAATCAGGAGGTAAACATTTAATCCCTTCATTTCTAAAGGAGGAATAGACACTGGCAAACCGTCCCACAGAGAAATGTGCTCCATGCGCGGTCACTTTGAAACGAAGGTCACAAACTAACGTTTGTTTAGGTTAAGGCCTGATTCAATACCGGGAATGACCGCCTCTGTTAGCAACACGAGCCTGACATCTGCTGCCCATAGAACTGACAAGCCGAAGGGTTCGTGGTATTGCCTGCCACTCGGGTTGAAGACATCCTACCAGTTGCTGAAGGTTTTCTGGAGGAGGATGGATGTCTTCCCAACGCTGTTCTCTTGTTTCTCTCGGCTTTTAAATTGAAACGATAAGTCAACATAGGAATCTGCACGTTGAAGGATTCAGTGTGAAACCAAGAAACAACACGGAAGTGATATACAATTAACAATTGTATTTCAAGATTATGTAGGTTTACAGATCTATACAAATTACTGCAAAGTAATTTACTGGCATGTCACAATGTAGAGGCAGTATAAAATTCAATTGCAGTAAAATTACAATGACAGTATACAGTATAATATCACTGGTAATAATATTCACCTAGCAGCAACAGTAGCTAGACTTCCAAAATAGGCCCTGGTCTTGGTGTAATGTGAGATGCAAGAGGCATGTTACGTCCCCCTTATATATTCGAAATAACTTCTGGTAGTTTCTATACAGTGCCGGATAAGTCTAGCTGTTCTAAAACATTCTAGATTACTCTTGTCTCCAAAAGCATAATTCTACATATAGTAGCTTCCACATCACTGCTTCCATTAGATAGTATTACATTCTTGACAACTTACCATTGTCAAAACACATTGCTATGAACCATTAGAACATTGTTTAGCAATACATTACACTGCCATATAACAATATGGACACTAGGTCTGCGGAATATGCAGGCCCCTGCATAACGGGAACGTGCATGTGTCTGAGACAGTCAGTGACAACACAAGCGCGGTGTGGTCTGGCATTACCGTCCTGAAGGGTTGAAACTTGGCCGATCACAAGAGGCAACAAAAAAGGTTCATGAAACTCGCCGCGACACCGGACACCATTCAGAGTCCCTGCAGTATGGTACAGAGGAGTTCTATGATGCCAACTGATCACTCCCCACACCATCACGGAATCTCCACCCAAAGGAAGACGTACCCTTATGCTTGCATCAGTAAATCCCTCACCAGGACGACACCAGGCCCTTTTCCTGCCATCACTGAACCGGAGTCAGAATCTGGACCTTCCGTATCCAGCCATCATTGAACTGGAGTCAGAATCTGGACTCATCTGTAACCAACACCCCTGGTCATTGTTGTCAGTTCCACCGCAGATGTCTCCACCAAGCCAGACGTGTTGTTCTGTGAGCTGGTCGTGAAGGTGGTCGACTTCTCAGGTTCGATGGTCTTAAACGGCTCCTCACAGTCTGGCCACTAGCCACGGTGTTACTCGCAGTCCGTATCTATAACCTGAGGGTGTTTGCTGTACCGGTGCCTGTCTGAGAGCTTGGAGAACAAGGTAGCGGTCATGTTTTTGGGAGGTCTGCCAGGACGTCCAGAACGGGGACGCCATACATTCTGCCAGTGGCTGTAAACAGGTGTCAATGGGCGTGAATGATATACGTAAGTGGATACCTGCATCTCCAGCCCTCCAGACGTAAGATATAACATCCTGAATCCGAGCAATCGCCCGTCCTCTTCCAACGTCAATCAGATGTCTCCTCTGTGGCATGAATGTTCAGCATGATATGACATTCTTATAGGGAGAGCATGCATAGGACATTCTTATAGGGAGAGCATGCATAGGACATTCTTATAGGGAGAGCATGCATAGGACATTCTTATAGGGAGAGCATGCATAGGACATCCTGATAGGGAGAGCATGCATAGGCCACTCTTATAGGAAAAGTATGCATAGGACATTCCAGGAAGAGCATGCATGGGTATTCACAGCATGAACGCTACCACCAGCTGGCCATGACGTCTCTGTACGTCTTCGTTACTGATGGATGAAAAAGTTGCGTTCAAGTGACACTGATTTTACTCTTTGTTCCCGATTCCAACAGATCAGCATGGACTGTAAATGCCCCTCCACCGACACCCCCTCCCCCCCCCCCCCCCCCGCCCACAACGCCCCCACCCCACACCTGCCACAATGATCAGCAATACCGTAGACATTCACGTGGCCCACAATTCAAAGGTCGTGTGTAGTAATACCACCCAGCCACGACTGATTAACTATCATAAAGTCTTATCAAACAATCGGGTGTTCTTCTTCTTTGAGTAGTATACCTGTGTTGCGCCCCTTGTCTGCGTTCTTTCTTTATATTTGATCCACAAAGTATTTCCTTCTACATAATAACGTATAATGTATCTTATGTCAGGGCCTGGCTATTTAGGAGAACCAGACTTCATTTAAAGGAATATAATAAAGATGAAACAACTCAAGTATATGTAGATGTTGGCATTTTCAAGGTGTGCTTGTGGAAATACAATGCACAAAATATAACAACCATCTCAACATGAAT
This sequence comes from Haliotis rufescens, assembly GCF_023055435.1. NCBI lineage: Eukaryota > Metazoa > Mollusca > Gastropoda > Lepetellida > Haliotidae > Haliotis > Haliotis rufescens. Next base: position 90,395,202 of record NW_025963779.1, on the reverse strand, counting down.
GTGTCTATGTATAAGTGGTAAGTGATACACTTTTACATAATATTCTCGTGTTGATGACTAACATTTAGATTTTGTTCTAAATAAAAAAGGGGCGGTCGGGTAGCCTAGTGGTTAAAGAGTTCGCTCGTCACGCTGAAGACCCGGGTTCGATTCCCGACATGGGTACAATGTGTGAAGCCCATTTCTGGTGTTCCCCGCCGTGATATTGCTGGAATATTGCTAAAAGCGGCGTAAAACCATACTCACTCACTCTAAATAAAAGAAGAAGCAAGGAACGCTTTTCTTTGTTCATGCTTGCTACGTAAATAAATATTTTACTGGCTTAGCTCAGGATTTACTTATATACAAGTACTGATATTTAAACAACATTCAACAATTAAATTTATATCGACTATAATCAGCCCTCAAGCTGTCTTAGTCTCGGGAGTATTCTGGTTAAAAAAGAAACAGTGACGTCCTGTGGACATATCTTATGTCCCCTCACAGCGTAATGACATTTACATCGCACCTCTGATTCACCCCGTGGTGTAGCGATGTTCCTGTCGTTGTCTGATATCTCCGGACGTTGGTGGTTAAAATGGGATTCGAAATCACTACCACTGAACCATGCGGGTATAACTGTTCTTTACGCCACTGTACAACCCGTTCCCCTGATCGACGAGCATGGTCTCACTGAGGATTATTATTGTTTTGATGACGATGGTGATGATGATGATGAGTGCGTATTGTTTCACGCCGTTGTCAGCAACGTTTTGAACGCGTTGCGTTTTGAATCTATCAATACCCCAGCAACGGGTTTAACACGTTGTAATGTGAGGGAATCGATCCTGGGCATCAGCCGGCTAAGTGACCACCTTAAGCTCTAGGCTACCCTACCGCCCCTATTGATGATGTTTGCGATGACACTCATGATGGCGGTTGGTTGTCATGATGATGATGATGATGATAATGATGGTGATGATATTGTTAGCGGGGATACTGGTGATGATTCCTAGCTGTTTTATCCTTCTTTCAGGTATAATAATCTTCATCGGGATGTGCCTGTGCCTCGCCTATGTACCCTTCCCGTACGTTGTCTCCTTCTCCATGGGCCTCACCGTCCTCGGCTACCTCCTCATCCTCATCGCGGGCGCCCTGCTCATCCCCGACTCCTGTGAACCCAGGGACTACGACTGAAAGGGCAGCGCGATCGTGCCGTGACCAGTGGACGTCTCTGGATATTTGTACAGTGCTATATATTACCCGACAACTGCACCAGTGCTTTAGAAACATTGATGGATTTGAGAATGTGTCGGGAGTGTCGTACGAATCAGCTCCGAGTGTTACGGTGTATATTAAGACTATTCGGCGTTATCCGCACTTGCAATGGCAATGTGCATTTGCATAGCGAACTTCGGATATAATGAACTGAAGGAAAGGGATCCTGCGATTTCGTCTCGAATTCGAATTAAAAACACGTTTATATTTCTTGACCTTGACATAAGTACGTGGAGTACGCTTAACGTACATCTTGCTCCGTGTTGTGTCATTGAGCCAGAGTGGATGTTTGTTCCTTTGCCACCATGTGGTCACTACTGGGGTGGTGGCCCAGTTTGCAGAGTTGCGTCCCTTGGGTATGCCAGAAACCTATGATCCTGGGATCGAATCACGGTTTTCCCCGATTATATTTATATGTTTGTCAGCACCATACAGGTGTCCCTTGTCTAAACTGTGCATCACTGGCTTTTCTCCGACATCAAGTTGACGCGCCGGGATATAACTGAAATATGTTCTAATCGGCCTTAAACCCACTCACTCACTCACTCACTCACTCATCACATGTATGTAACTTAGTGAGCACGGTGGACTGAGTAAATCAGGATGACTTAGTAAGTACTACCCTAGACCACTGTTAAGGCAGCTGTTTTTGTTCGGGAACACGGGCGTGAGCCTTTCTAATCTTAAATTGATGTCAAAAACCACAACATATAGGCATGTTTTATAATAGGATAATGTAAATATTTTCGAGCCGACAATTCTTGACGGACATAGATGTTGTCACTCGGCACATCCCAACTGTCACGTGTTCATATCACGTGAATCTTATGTAACGGAATAAGCCGAGTGGATTGAAGTAGGACGTCTTCACATGACACGGGCTATGATGTCACATGACACGGGCTATGATGTCACGTGACACGGAAAATGATGTCATATTTTCATGAAAGTGTGGAAATTGAAAAATTGTGGTAATTAATGAGTTGAACGGCATTACCAATCAACAGTGAAACCCTAGCTCGGACGGACAAACAATGTCGGTACACAAGCTTCTCAGGACGTTCCGCCATTGTTTCTCAATCTGTTAAACAAGGCTTCCGGGACACCGTGGAGAAGACTACTGGAATCCTCCTTCTGAAGAAACGTTCTCTCCGTTGAATAGTACCGTGGTAATACTATTAATTGAATTTAACTTTCATCTCGTTGTTGATTTCCTCAGTACATCTGATACGTGTAGAAGTGTTTATTTATTTATTATTAATATGCGATGTGTATAATCAATTACTGAAATATGTTCGCACATGTAGTGTAGAATCTAGATGTGATGCGTGTTACATAACCCACATGTGCCAGACGCACTCTCTTGTCAAAGCCAATGTGATATGTTGGAACGTACTTGTACAAGTATTGAATCAATGTTTGCGCAGAGCATACACAGGTACTTGACGGTAGGGAGGACACGACGTCAAATCCTCTAGCCCACGGACCCATAAAACAGGGTAACGGTGTGTCCCTATATATCTGAGAGTTTGCACAACGGTCCGACTCGACTGTATTGAGGATATGGACAACCCCTCAAAAAGGAGGGCGTATAAAATATAGGTGCTGCTCACCCTGCTGTGTTTAATACCGCCGATACATTATCAGGGCGGTACTGCACTCAACTTGTTCAAATGTCGAACTCTCATTGGATAAGGCTTTATATTAAAGGTAGCCAGCAACCGATGCCCAAAAGCTGGAAGACCTATGAAATCAACATGTAACCTAATACGTCACACTGGTATTCCCTCCTGTACGTGACACCAGTATTGTCACTACCAGTTATGACATGTTTAGAAAGTCAAATAGCATGATGATGTAAGTCACGTTTGGGGAGAGAGCTGCGATTGGGATGAGCGGCCGATGTCTACCTTTAAGCTGTGCTTTGATTCTATGTGGTAGCACGTTGTGTGTGGGCGGAGACTATGCGTATTATCTATCATATTAGCTGTGCTATGCAGAGTAACGCTGTTCCTGGTTCCTGGAAACAAGCCGACATTACAGTTTATGTAGATATGTGATATAATGGGGCATTCTAGGGTATATGATCTCGGACATGCGACAGTGTCACTGACTTACCATGAATCCATCTCCGATGATACTTAAAGGGCAAGTAGAGTCAACATAGCAACTATGCAGATTCTAATACTTTAGGGCATACGTAATCACAAATGCTTGACCAAACTTTAATTTGAAAAACGGAAAAAGCGAAAAACAGACCATACATCGTCCTCCAAACGAAAAATTCCGCCACTGAGGGGATTCTCCTTTATAGGGTCAAAACGGGATCCTGGTGTTTGACGCGCTGTCTAGGATTTTTTAATACACAATGTCTTTGTTCTGTCTGTTCATCCATTAGGTTTCCGTGTCCACAATTTAATTCCTTCAGTTGTTTACTCAGGGGATTAATCGCTGAATTTATTGTCTGGTATTGGGCCGAGGCCAGCTGGTGTTTCATTACCCACACAGAATGTTAGTAATTTCGGAATATTGATTTTCTCAAGAAAATCGCGATTATTCTTTTCACTTTACTTGCCCTTTAAATGCTCTTTTCATAAACAACACTGTGATATATTTTATGTACATTGTGATGTTCAATTGTTAGCTTAGGAATGACGTTGTTGTTGATGTTTTTGTTAGTTCATTATGTGTTCATTATATGCACAACATTCTATTCATCGCCTGTACTTCCCGGTCTTGTACACACTACGTTCCGCCGTACTGTAGACAGACACACGATTTCCCTCGGTATTTTATTTATGATAACTCTGTTATCATCAAGACTTTCAGTATTAAATGTATTTTTTCATAAGTTTGTTTGATGATCGTTAATTCATTGCCAGAATCACTATACGCAATAACATCAGCGTGCGTGTGCGCGTGTGTGCGTGTGTGCGTGTGCGTGACAAAAGTGACGTCCGTCATGAAATGATCCTAGAGATAATTTTTTATTTTTTTAAATAAATATATATCTATATATATATCTAAATATATATCATCGAACGTGCCGCTAAGAAATGTATATATGTTAACATAGATATATGTATAAATACGCGCGTCTTTTAAGCAGAGCAGGGAAGCAGTTACATGTACCTGAAATGAATGTGTCACCGTACGTGTTTAAGTTAATACAGTGAGATTCGTCCGTGTGAACAAGTCCCCGGAGAGTTGTTTAAATTTGTGTGTGTATGTGTGTGTGTGCGTGTATGTGTGCGTGCGTGCGTGCGTGCGTAGCTTCGTGTGTGTGTGCGTGTATGTGTGCGTGCGTGCGTGCGTGCGTGCGTGCGTGCGTGCGTAGCTTCGTGTGTGTGTGTGTGTGTGTTTGCGCGCGCCAATTGGCTAAAATAATGATTATGCAACTGCTTAAGATGTTTGTGCAAAGGCTATGTGTCTGCATTGGTTAAAGATGCAGCGATATTCACAAAACACATGCATCAGACGCAGTGCCCGATACCGCACGAAGAACTGGGACAAGTCAGAGACGAGTTCACAAGAGCTGACTTTATTAGGTATCTAAAAGATGTATATATATTTTTTTACATTTGAACACATAGGCTTCCCGCGTGGGCCTGGTTGATGGGATCTTCTACTACAAAGAACACGTGACACCGACAACACGTCAACGAACCAATCAGAAACACATAGCTTGGACAATAAGTTAAACACAAGACACAATCGAGTACACATTTACAATGGCGGAATGACACTGGTACCTATATCTATCGCCTGTCGATGTCGTGAAGTAAAGGCACGTGTGCGATCAAATACTCAAACATCAACATGACAGGATATATCGTGATGACAAGGAATGGCTCAATGGGCGTGATGATGGTCGTACAAGATGAATGATATTCCTTGGAGGTCAGAGTTCAAGGCCGGATCAGGTCAAGTGACGTCTCTGACATTTCGGGATGTCTTCCTATGACGTCATTACTGTTCCGAAATTGTCGACTCTCCTCGATGAGCAAGGACATTGTTGCGATATGTTTCACATTTGAAGCGATGACGTAGCTGCTGAAATGGTTTACTGTGCCATCACCATGACAACGAAGACCACGACGTAGCTGAGCATGTGTAAACACGCATGCGCGGTGGAGCTGGGCGTTGTCTCGGCAACCGTCTCAGCCGTCGATTCCGGTTCTGGTTCGGCTGCAACATAAATATGGATAATAAGTTTGTTTGTTGTTTAACGCCGCACTCAGCAATAGTCAAGCTTTATGACGGAGGTCTGTAAATAATCGAGTCTGGACCTCACAATCCAGAGATTGACATCGTGAGCATCGAGTGAGTGAGTGATTGAGTATGGTTTTACGCCGCTTTAAGTAATATTCCAGCAATATCACGGCTGGGGACACTAGAAATTGGCTTTACACATTGTACCCATGTCGGGAATCGAACCCGGGTTTTCGGTAGAGTGAACGCTTTAACCACTGGGCTACCCAACCGCCCCAATGAGCATTGATCTACGCAATTGGGATACAATGACATGCATCAACCAAGTCAGCGAACCTGACACCTGATCCCGTTAGTCGCCTCTTACGACAAGCATTGGTTGCTGAAGACCTACTCTAACCCGGATGTTCACGGGTCGGGATGATAAGCAGCAGTTACCGATTGGTCATACTATCAGAAACTGAGTGTATCATTCAGATTGGTCCACAATGACAAGGACAAAACGTCATTACAGCCTTATACTGAAGCTGACACAAAGCGACAGGAACCAACATTCCATAATCATGTTCACTCTTTATAATATATTCACGTAAACTAACCTGTGTACGTTGTAAAAGTAGAATCTTGTATTAATATCATACAGTGACATACTCCTATTAACATACAGAAAACGTACTGAGCCAATGAGATGCAGTGTAACCATGGCAATAGCTATTTGATTATCCCCTGCCCCTTGCCATCATGTGATATGACCCAGTCCTAGTAACATCTGGAGGAACAGGCAGCGTTCTTATAAAAACAACAACTGTTTATCAGGTATCAGTGACATATTAGCTACTAATAAACATCAGATCAATGTCATCTGTAAAGGTCCAAGAGATGGTTCGGCATAAATTGAAATACAGAAAGGATGGAGCCTAACTTGTTTTCCAGAATATATGCACATATGACCACGTTAATAGCTTGGTTTGATTAGTATTTTAATGCTAACATAGCTGTGATTCTATAATTCAAAGAGCTTCAGTTTCATGTACTCTGTGATTTCAGGGAAGGGTTTAAGAAAAGGCATCACGAGCTTTATGTACTTGTCAGGATGAGGGAAGACAGCAGGAACCCCGAAATACGAAGCGTTATTGCTGATATAACATACAGCTGTATGTCACTGTAACACAGGCTGAGAGGGCGGTCGGGTAGCCTAGTGGTTAAAGCGTTCGCTCGTCACGCCGAAAACCCGGGTTCGATTCCCGACATGGGCACAAAGTGTGAAGCATTTTCTGGTGTCCCCCGCCGTGACATTGCTGGAATATTGCTAAAAGCGGCGTAAAACCATACTCACTCACTACACAGGCTGAGACAGCAATAGGCCAACAGGCATGTTCAATATGACATGCCGGACACCGCGTCACAAACCACACGACACAACTCCCGATAAACACGGTAATTCAGTGCCCGTTTCTCACTATGCCAGGCAGCCACCATAAAGGCGTCTTTGCTTTGGGTGACCTTGTTAAATAATCTACTAATTATAGGCAACGCTCAGGTCCACAGAGTATAAAAACTCAGTACAATATTATGAGATGCTCAATTATTTTTTAAATCAATACTTCAAATTTGTTCATTTGCGTTCAAAGGCCCTGCCAACTCGTGTAGCAACAATTAGAAACGTTTCTCATTTGGATACGTAAGACCACATGGCAAGCAGTGCAGTTCAGATCGTGAGAAAGTGAACGCTTGTATTAACGGAACTACTTCATTCAATAGCAACTATGCCATGTAAGTCATTGAAGCACCCGTAAAATAGCAATTCGCGCCCGCTCTATCTTTTCAAAAGGCAGTTGATATTGAGTGACGCATAAAAGTGAAATGTTGAATAACATGTGGATAATGGAATAAAATGAGATTGATTTGATACATTGATATTGATTTATCTTCAAATTTATGATTTACAAAATGTTTTTATACACGTGATGTAAGTAAAGCGCAAGTAAGCGCGTAGGTATGGAAGCGGGTCTGGGCCAGAACTTCACCATGTCACAAGCTGCTTACATAATTAAGTTTTGTATATTGCTCTACGGCGCTGGTTCCGGTAGTTATTCCATCTACTTGTACTGTCGTAGTCATAATGGCAACACGCAGAATAGTGGCTCTCTCAGAGTTTGAATTACCTTTTTCCGCAGCAAGCATTCGTGTAGGCGAAACAAAGCAGAAGGGTTTGACTGATTTGAACAGTATTTCGGGTATCACGGCGTGTAAGCTGATTGTGTGGATGGAAAGCCCACATTCATGCAGATCTTAGACGTTTACAACTTTGGTGGAACCCACAACCCGAAAACCATATCAGGGCGAACAGGGATTGAACCCACGGTCAAAGGTTTCTACACGCCTTAGGGACGCATCTCTGCACATCGAATTGCCGCATTTTAGAGGACTGAGCCAAGAGGGGTAGTTTAATTTTGAATGCGACAAGATTTTATTTTGCTTCATTGAGAAACGACCTTTCATCCAACCACAAGGGAGGATGTTTAGCAAAAGGAACAAAATCATTTGCACGATGAATAGCTGCATTTGTAATCTTGGCACAAAGCCAATGTCAGGCAGAGTAAACTGAGAACCGTAAGGGCCAGCACATTTTAACAAACGTAGGCCTAGTGGAAAAAACTGTAGGCCCAAACATTTTAGCTGAAGCATACTCTTGCATTATACATTACAATATAAAACCAGTCAGAAACCTTTTACTGCTGTCACACCGGGTCCCCGAGACTTGGTGATAGATGTTGCCAACATCAGGAAGTAATCAGCTTGTAAAACATTTCTCCGACTACATGTCATACACCATTTCAAAGGTCTAAAACTACTGTTTATAAACATGAAAGTTATGTTATTCACATTACTTAAATAATGCTCAATAAATAATTACTTAAATAAACTGCAGGCTGTGAGGGCTGCCGAAATTTAAAACTTTCAGCCCATGAACAAATTTGTCGGCCTCGGGGATACGGGCTCATGTCTATTTCGAACACTGCACAGATCCCATTCCATATGTACGACCAGGACGTTTACCGTGTTGGGTCAACTTACTGGCATTGAAGACTGGTTCCGGTTCGGCGGTGGAGGTGGCGGGTTCCGGCTGAACCTCACCCTGCGCGCGCACCAAGTAGGCCCCTCCTACAATCATGAGGAACAGGGCTAACAACCACGGTCGCATCATCAAGCTTGTCTGTCGCTCACACCTGGAAAACAAACAGCTTGGAATGAAAGAAGGAAGAAATGAAGTAACGAACGAACCCCGGGATGGACGTCCACGATTCAGTGTCACCCTGATGTTTGAACGTCAACAGTGCACGATCACCCCTTACAGCTAAAGTCATTGCAAAGATATATATGATTAGGAAAAACAGGCGAGTTCGTAGGGTTTAACGACTTTTGAAAAGTATGACATCACCGCATGTTATCTTAATATGGGAGAAACGTGCACAAGATGCAGGTCTTAGACGTTGCCACTTTGGTGAAACCAAAAGCACGAGAATCTGACAGATCAAAGATCAAAACAGGATCGTATTTCATATTTCGGATCCTAGCACGGTAAAGGGGCACAACTCTATACAATGAGTCACGCCCGTTTTTACAACTGTACCATAAATTGCCCTACACCATGGGACAATATACATCCAATTTCTAAATGAGGAAATATCCCCAACATATCTTCCAACAGTTACCTACAGAAGGAGTGTATGTTCGAGGGGAGGGCTTGGTCAGGAGAGCGTCCACTTCGATGCCCTGGGCACATCTGCCCGGCGTACATATATCGCTAGTATATATGGCCAAATTATGACACCGTGACCTTCTAATTAGGCTCATCACACTATTATACATCATAATTGATTGAACGTGGATTTCCGGGGAGCGTCTCAAACCCATGCATATACATTATGTCTATAATGGTATTGATGAAGGAAAAGTCATGTGATGATAAACATTCTTGAGCTGACCCCTGAGAAGATGACAGATGCCGAGGGTGACCGAGGAAGACCCACCACGTGAGAGCGTTCAAGAATGTAATTGATTGCCGAGGCATTAATGACTCTATTTATCATTTACATGTCAAATATATTAGTTTCGTTGATGAATGTATGTACAATATTTTTCGACACTGGAGGTATAATTGTAACTATGAACGTCTAAATGTGACGTGTACGGTATCAGCAGCCATGAGTAGCGCAGCTAACATAAACGGTGCATGGAATGTTCACATACATGGCTGGCAGCGTCCCTGGCTGTGATATTAGTCTTTTCCAGGAGGAATGATCTTTTAATTTATTTTGAAATGTAAAGGGTATAGAACGACATTGATCACACCAAAGAGATCTTCTTGTGCGACACACAGGCCGTGCTCGACAGATGAACGTGCTCGACAGAAAGGGCGTCATACGAGAGGGATCAAATTGTACGACAGAAAGGGTGTCATACGAAAGGGATCAAATTGTGCAGCAGAAAGGGCGTCATACGAAAGGGATCAAATCGTACGACAGAAAGGGCGTCATACGAAAGGGATCAAATTGTACGACAGAAAGGGCGTCATACGAGAGGGGTCAAATTGTACGACAGAAAGGGCGTCATACGAGAGGGATCAAATTGTACGACAGAAAGGGCGTCATACGAGAGGGATCAAATTGTACGACAGAAAGGGCGTCATACGAGAGGGATCAAATTGTACGACAGAAAGGGCGACATACGAGAGGGGTCAAATTGTACGACGGAAAGGGCGTCATACGAGAGGGATCAAATTGTACGACAGAAAGGGCGTCATACGAGAGGGATCAAATTGTACGACAGAAAGGGCGTCATACGAGAGGGATCAAATTGTACGACAGACAGGGCGTCATACGAGAGGGATCAAATTGTACGACAGAAAGGGCGTCATACGAGAGGGATCAAATTGTAGGACAGAAAGGGCGTCATACAGAAAGGGCGTGCAATAGCCGTCACATTACAGTCGTTGTCCCGTTGTTTGCAATAGCTCAAAGACACACCATAATTACAGAATAACCTCCGAGATTTGAAAAACTACGGATTATTTGCCTGAATGAAATAATTTTGTGAATTCTAAGCCTTGGCGAGGAACTTTTTAACATTTATTCACGTGGGATAGATAATCCGTCATTCCGAATTGATTATTCTTTTCATTACTCATAATCCCTTTTACTGAGGAAACAGCGGGCACGAGTGGCCTAGTCGTCAAAGGCGCCGCGATTCGCTTTGCAGAGTTGCGTTCCTTGGGCACGCCAGAAACCTATGATTGTGGGTTCGAATCCCGATTATGTTTCTAGGTTTGTCAGCACCATACCCGTGCTCGTTGGTTTCACCGAAGTGGTAAACGTCCGAGACCTGCATCACTTCGGGCTTTCCTCCCACATTAAGCTGACACGCCGTGATATAACTGGAACACTGTTAAATTTGGCGTTAAACCCAACTCACTCACTCACTACTGAGGAAACGAAGAAAAAATGTGTTTCCTGATTTCATTTGAAGACATCAGCACAATCACATTTAATAGTCTGTGAGATTATGAACAGTGATGATCAATTATTTGTGAAAATGCGTTTATGTGACGTAACGTTACCATGGGCCTCCTCGCAAACGATGAAAACAATAGACCTTCAGGAACGAACTAGCCAATCAGCAAGAAGCAAAAATTGCAATTCTCAGTGAGGATTCCTGAAAATACTTTCACCTATATCCGTGCTGCTATGTGTGATATCTGTCTATATTTCCCGGCCATGGTTATCTGTGCATACCCTGCTGTTGTGCCCTGGTACATGCATGTATCAGTAAAGACTTGTATATCTAGTTGAAGTTGTCTAGCTGATGCCTGCTATGTTAACGCTTTAAGCAGACCCGACACCTTCTGTCGATCTCTGCTGCAGTATTAGCTGCGATGCTAATAGTAAGAAAGAGCTTGAATGAGCCAAATTCTCCACGGTGCTAGCGGTATCGTACCCCTTCCGCATTCCTCCCGCAACTCGATCTGTGTTTGTCTGCCTGTGAAGGTACTTACAAGCAAGCTTTTATCACACTGCGTAAACATCTAAGCCAAGAATGTGCAAAGTAAGATGATTAAAGTTCAGTTTCTAGAGCACCCCTCCACGCCTCGGAGAAACCATATGCCATGTACTATCAGCACTGAAGCCCTGTCAGATACCAAGTACTATCACCACGTGGTCTCTGTCTGATACCAAGTACTATCACCACGGATCCCTGTCAGATACCATGTACTATCACCACGTGGTCTCTGTCTGATACCAAGTACTATCACCACGGATCCCTGTCAGATACCAAGTACTATCATCACGTGGTCTCTGTCAGATACCAAGTACTATCACCACGTGGTCTCTGTCTGATACCAAGTACTATCACCACGGATCCCTGTCAGATACCAAGTACTATCATCACGTGGTCTGTCTGATACCAAGTACTATCACCACGGAGCCCTATCAGATACCAAGTACTATCACCACGGAGCCCTGTCAGATACCAAGTACTATCACCACGTGGTCTCTGTCTGATACCAAGTACTATCACCACGGATCCCTGTCAGATACCAAGTACTATCACCACGTGGTCTGTCTGATACCAAGTACTATCAACACGGATCCCTGTCAGATACCAAGTACTATCATCACGTGGTCTATGTCAGTTACCAAGTACTATCACCACGGATCCCTGTCAGATACCAAGTACTTTCAGCACGTGGTCTCTGTCTGATACTATGTGCTTTCACCACGCGGTCCCTGTCAGATACCAAGTACTATCAACACAGGATCCCCGACTTTAAGACATAAAAACTTCTCTCCAGACGACCAGCCAACATTTTATTTGGCTGTATAACCTGAGGCAAAATTATTTTTTACAGTATTTTCTGGAACGGTTGATGTTTTTCAATCCCCCCTCCCGAGAATATAAATTGTCGGTTCCTAATCAGTGATACTTGACACCTACATGAGTATGATCTATCCTCGGAGAGTGACGTGTTATCCATGGAGTGTCTTTGGAACGGAAAACATCAGCTGCTAACTGAACCCGTAAACTCCCCTTAACAAAGGCAATAGCATTCGTGTATGATACACACATCTCTCTTAAACAAATGTTTCAGATTACAGATGAGTCAGCAGATTCCTCTCCGACCCGTCTGATTGGTTTAATCTGCGAGTGAAAGATGAGGACAGATGTACACTCCCCCAGCACAACGACCTGAGCTGTGAACCAGGCTGTTTTAGTACACAGTTAGGCAACTGCTACAAAAACGGTCATAACATCGTGTATACGATTTATCTCCTGCACATGCCGTTTGCCGTATCAGTCGATACAAGTCCAATAGGTCTGGCGCCTACACGTCCAGCGGGCGAGTCCACAGTGAAGACGGGACTAGCGGGCGAGTACATAGGGACATTGCAGACAGCGGTCAGCGCTACTCGCCCAATAGGTCAGCGCTTGTCGTTGGTTGGTTGGTTGGTTGCTTGTCAAAGACTGGTGCTTCTTTACAGGGTGTCCACATGAGACGCCTTGTTCTTAGTGACTTGTGGGCGAATGCAGGGTGTCCATGTGTTTATGATTCATTATCAAATAGGGATGATATCAGCCTCGTTTACAAAATGTTTTGTGAGATTAATGTCCAACATATTTCTATTGTTAGCACTTTTACAGTTCCTAGCTTCTAAGGTATTGTCAGTGATACGTATCATAGCGACAGACAGAGGTGGTGAGAACGTTGTGAGAACGTTGTGTTTAAGGGAGGAAATCTCAAGAGAAATGTTCATGGGGAGTTTATAAGAAGGACACAAGTCGAACACCCTTTTGCCGCATTTTCGAAATGATGCACCTGTTAAATATAAACATTTGATACACACCAATAAAACATGTCTGTCAAGCTTACATTCATGTGGATGTCAGTGGTATACCACATCACAAAAAACAAGTATGATTTTTGGAGCCACACAATTAATGGTATAGGACAAAGAGCGCATCCCTGTCGGCCGCCGAGTTTATGTCAATAATCCTATGTACAGGCTGTGCTCGCTGCCCGTCTTTAGCACCCCTTGCTGGAGCTTTGTTTTATATGTCCAAACATTGATAATCCCTTCGCACACCCATCCGGTGCAAACAATACAAGCTTGTTTTGTAGATTTTCCCACAAACAGTGTTGCAAACTCCGCACACTTGGTCCACTGCGCGGAGAACACAGACATGGCGTACTCAAACATTGTGCTACCGGGATCAGATGCGATATGAAACAGTCCATGGTATACATACACTAAACACAAGATGAACACAACTGAAATAGTGTTTTACTTCATCCCTGAACACATGAAAGCCTTATGTCGCTGAATATAACGTGAAATGGTTATTTGTCCCACTCTGAAAACGGAGCCATAATATCTCAAAACACATATTACGCGCGTGAATATTATGAGATCCGTACACAAAAAACACGAACAGCAACGCAAACAACAGCTTCTGCAGCGGCAGCAAAAACATCACCAAACGGTAGCGTCAGAGGGGACCCAGATATTTAGGAAGAGGAGTCCAGTTTGACCCTCCCATTGTTATACAGACTCCCTGTTTATACGAAGCATGAGAGCTCCCAAACCAAATTGTAAACTTTCAGAATTACGTTGAGGCAAGAGTAACCAAGTGTTGCCATATGCGTGATGTTTATTTGAAACGACGAACGTGATGTTCTCGACAATTACGCTTTTCGTGGCGCATCGATACAGTAAATAGTCGCTTGAGTCGGAGTAACTCCAGATGGCAGTGTTAATCTTCATGGACTAGGAATTCTAACACACGTCCTTTAAAAGCGCAATACATTGTATATAACACAATTTTCTCATTCCAAATTTAAACTATTTCCTTTGCATAAATTAAAGTTTGATATTTCAAAAGTGTTACACACGGAATGGATGACACGAAAGTCTTATCGGTGTGGAATATCCATCTTCTTTAATGAAGGGCAGTTTTGAGGAGAGAGAAAAGAAGCTAGCGCTATGCAACAATCAGCGTACAAGACAACATCTCGTGCCGTATTCACCCTCTTCTCCGCCCTAAATAAAACTAAAATAAAGACTAATGTAAAAAACTATCACTGTCACGGTGATGCAGACGCCATGCTGCGGGCGACGTTACTGTCTACTGGACTTGGTAACTCTCGTTAAGTCTCGTCTGTATCCAGATGGCGCAGATTGTCACGGAAGCTAGAGTATGTTCACTTTTTGTTTTGTTCATTTTTTAAAGGGGGAAGTGAAGGGGGTCGGGAAGGGGGAGGGTGGCAGGGGCGTTAAATGGTCTTATATAACAAGCTATCTAGAGGAGAAAGGGGTTGTGACAGGAACCGCACAGACGTTGATTTCACGTTTCTACCTTTTTTCTAAATGAATGGGCGACCGCTTGATGACTGATCGTCTAATTACACGTTACATGGCAAAGGTATTTAATAATTTTTTTGCAAATGTACAGGAAGGAGATTTTACACATGTCAATGTTTACGTACTTTCCTGTTTATGTCTTGTCTATTACAGCTGATGGAAACACCACTCAATCTTGTTTAATGTAAACAAAGCAGGTTATAAACTAACACCAATTAGGTCAATAAGAGAGCACGGCCCTCATTGGGCTATTTAAATCTCTGAGAGGGGGCGCCATGACTCCCGTGTAAGTAATTACTCAGTACCTGCCGTGATGCAGGTGACAACGACGACAACGACGACTCGACACTCCTCCAGTGTACGACCCACATCTGCTGCTAGTATACCTAATGCTGGTTACTTTTCGCAGATAGATACTTGAATCACCTACAGAAATAGGTGTTGGCAACTCTGCTGGCATCTTCCAACAACGGCGTGGTCATTACACGTTTGTGAAGGTAAATGAATTGATGTACTTTCTGTAGCAAGGTAAACCGAAAACGGTCCCATGTATAAATCACTTCTCCTTGTGTGTAGTGTTGCTTGATTAAAGAATACCACATATAAACACCTTGAAATAAGTTTCGCATACCATAAACTGCCATGTCTGGAAATATCTACATATGACATTGACCTCATATTGAATCTCCAACCCACCGACCGCCTCCGTGGTCTAGTGGTAGAGCGTCGGCCCGAAGAGCTGAAGGTCCGGGGTTCGATCCCCTGCCGCGTCATACCAAAAGACGTTAAAAGATGGTACTTGTTGTTACCCTGTCTGGTGCTCGGCATTAAGGGTCTAAAACAAGGACTGTGTCTAAGTGGGGTATTCATGTTAAACTGCGGCATGGTATCTCAGTGGGCTAGCACTAAAGTCGGTATCAGTCCTGACTAGTACAAGCAGCCACACACACGTGCATGCACGTCGTCTTATAAGTGCAATAATTTTTGGACGCGACGTTAAACCCATTTTCACCTCCTCTCCACCGCACCACTGATACCTGGTGAAGTGACAGTATGAGAACACTGTATGTCTCGCCAGATGGTCACAGGTACCGATCATCTGCACGTACCATACCCCACCAGGACTAGACGTGCTCTGTGGTCCAGTAGTTGCCTAGTCTTGCAAGCGCGCCGCGAACTAAATGTGTGAAACTGGACGAGGCATTTCCGATGTACAAACAGTCTATGCAACTTATCGAATAATAATTTGTTGCCATTATAAGATGGTGTAACCGGGAGTAGGGTGTACGTGATGTTGAGGTGATGTGGACAGTAAGGGGGTGGGAGTTGGGTTACGTGGTGTTGAAGTGATGGTGTACATGTGTGTGTGTGTGTGCATGCGCGTGCGTGCGTGCGTGCGTGCGTGCGTGCGTGTATGTATGTATGTATGTATGTATGTATGTATGTATGTATGTATGTATGTATGTATGTGGAGTGTTTGTGTGCTCGTGTGTGTGCGCGCGTGTGTGGTATGTGTGTATGTGTGAGTGTATGTGTCTGTACGTATGCGCGTGTGTGGTGTATGTGTCTGTGTGAGTGCGTGTATGTTTGTGTGGTGTGTGTGTGCGCGCGCTCGGTGTGTGTGCTGATCAGGAACTACAGGGTCCCGACACTGTCAGGCTCCGTACCCTGCCCCTCCCCATGTGTCTCCTCATTAATGGATCCTAGGTCACGTGACATGAGGAAAGCTAATTACAAGCCGCCAATGTTAACACCCCAGCTTCCCTCCAGACTGGTGTTCGCATCACAAATTGATTTCAAGTCGACTGAAAAACATCCACTCTAAAGTCTCCGAGTCGTTACAAACGCATTACCCGAAAACCTTGTGTAAGAGATCAATACGATCAAGGTCACGCCACGGCGCTTTTTTGTTGGAATCCTTACAACACGTGTGTGTTTACATATATGTACATTTTGGAACACGAAAACGGAGAGATGATTTGTTTTTGTGAGTTATCTTGCGGGTATCACCTAGCTGTAAATAAAGCGATAAAATCCTTTCCACTTCCAAAAGATATCTCTGCATAAAGAGGAGTCGATAATACTAATCCGACTATACCATGAGCATGTGTTTGTGAATCACTATCAAATAGTGATGATACCAGGTGTTCGCGAAAAGGCACCCGTCACAAACACAATCAAAGGCAAGGCAATTGTTCACCTGAAAAAACACTGAAACATATGGTACAAGGCAAAATAAGTAAGTCCTATGTATGCTATTACTCCTGAATGTTAATTTACCTAGGACCACCATTTCCCCCTGTAGTTTGAGAAGGAGTATCCGGCTTCAAGTGATCAAAGACGTCGACGTGTTCACAGCATGATTCACACACAGGCATGGGTGTAAAGACAGTACAGCCTTCGAAGATAATCCTCGGACGTAACGCATATTTTCTCTACAAATGTTTAATACCTCCATCCTGCTTCTCAGTTTGAAGCAATTAACATCTCACGTTACCCCAAAGATAATCAACCCAGCATTGCCTTATTTGATTGACGTAACCCAAGGTTGGGATCATGCGTATTGCATCATCCGGGCACTGGTCGCCTCTCATCGCCCGCAGCATGACGAACATGGTCACTGACACAATGCGGCTCTGGACTTTGAGGCACACTAGAGGATGTTACCGGATAGAATTAAACAAGAAACACGTGCGTTGTTTTATCTTCAAGAGATACCCCGAAGTAACAAGAGCCGTAGTATATCTTAACCACAGCGCAAGAGTGCCACATCGAAAACCAGAATGCATGATGGGGCTTCGCTAATTGGCTTATGTATTACTTCCACATTTGCTCTTCACATTCAGCGAGCATGTACAGAGGCGGATGAGGCCTCAGATTCCATGTATATATGTAGGGTTTATGATCAATAGCTGCCACGCTCTTCAGTTAACAGAGTGCAGTGAACAGGAAACATCATCTCATTACTCGCTACATATGACGGTAATATAGAAACCTGCTCCGCACAAGTTTGATACGCAGTTAAAGGGTAGCGAGGCTGTGCATCCTTAATGTCTACAGATTTATGATCCTGCGGTCATCTGTCTAAGGAGGTGTGCTTGGAATGCCGTGGGGGCATCGGTCTTGCTATGGACGTTAAACCATTTTGAGAATTTGCCGCTGGTCACTTAACTACCAAGTCTCCTGTATTTTGTCTGCCTAAACCTTCAGAGAATCTCTTTAAATGTAGTTGCGTGTTTCGATCAAAATAATATATCTTCAGAGACTTGGTGTTAGTCTCGCAGAGCGCATGCGCCGTCAGATACACGCGGTCATTACGATAGTAATCAAGGGGCATGTGAGTGCTAGCTTGGCACCTTGCACGATAACGTGAAACAGAAGTGTACGTTACTAAATAATCTTCCTATCTTGGTACCGAGTCATGGAACTCATGTCGGGATGCTAGTATTAACGGTCAGGGCCTATGGTCCTAGAGGTGACAGATGTCTCATGTCGGGATGCTAGTATTAACGGTCAGGGCCCTATGGTCATAGAGGTGACAGATGTCTCATGTCAGGATGCTAGTATTAACGGTCAGGGCCTATGGTCCTAGAGGTGACAGATGTCTCATGTGGTCAGCGGTCAGTATAGTAGAGTGTTTGGGGTGAAAATGACCTTTATCAGTGGTGGAGGGAAAGACAGAAGATGTTTCCATATGTTTGGATATTTTCCAGTATACCACTCTAGGTATTGATAGGGATAGTGGGAAAAGCCCTTCTTGATATCATCCACATTATCATTGACAGGTCGGTGTATGTTGGTGCTGTAGCGATATCCTGTCTTAGTCGGAAGTAGAGGGGAGACAAGGAAACATCCGGGTACCTACATTCCAACAAATAATTCACATATTTGACAGTTATTGAAATAACATCGGGTTGGTACCTAATGGAAAAGTATGGAAACTTATGAGTGTCACATTCTAAAAAGATTTTATCGTCTGCGTAGATAATACTTTCATCAACGTAGAAGATATATACTTTCATCTACGTACCGTTACTCAAACTGTGATAGTCTTGTGAAGTAGCGACCCCAGTTGGATACTAGTTTATGTTTTTAAATAAAGGTGATTACTTAATTACTATTAATTTCATGAAATGTTTGGGAGCATGCTGGTTGTTATTTTCATTTGGCCTTTTCCGAATATTTACAACATTCTGAGATCGTTTAAACTTGTCAAACTATCAGCGCTAAAAGACCCACAAACTGGCTCGCTGACTTGGTTGATGCATGTCATCGATCCCCATTGCGTGGATTGATGCTCATGATGTCAATCACTGGATTGCCTGGTCCAGACTCGATTATTTTTCAGACTGCCGCCATATAGCTGGAATATTGCTGAGTGCGGCGTTAAACAACAAATAAACAAAAACAAAATCATATGGATGGTTCCATGTGGGACAAACGGGTGGTTCTAGATGGGACAAACGGGTGGTTGTAGATGAGACAAACGGGTGGTTCTAGATGAGACAAACGGATGGTTCTAGACAGGACCAAACGGGTGGTTCTAGACAGGACCAAACGGGTGGTTGTAGATGAGACAAAAGGTTGGTTCTAGATGAGACAAACGGGTGGTCCTAGAAGAGAAAAAACGGTGGTTCTAGACAGTTCCAAACGGGTAGTTCAAGCCGGGTGACACATGTTCATTATCGCGTGTCACATTCCTCATTCCTTCTCATATAGGTCAGAGATTGTTGTCACCGGAAGTCACGGGATATGTTTGAAGGGGAAGTAAACCACACGAGATTTCCGTGCTGCGGCGAACTGTTGAAACAGAGCGCCATCCCACCACTTAGATGTGTAATCTTAACAATTGAATCTTAGAAGGAAATATTTTGCCTCAAGGGAAAGTGTCCAGAATCCATCACGTGACATAGTCTCGTTCTATCTCGCATTGTCTGCTGAAGACGATTAGAAGGAGGACATCATAGCGTTGTTCTTGTACCACTCTTCCCTTTCTGCTACTACTTACTATCTACCTCGCGTTAATACATGACTTGCTTGGCTTTGAAGACTCAATTCTGTCAAGTTATATAGCTTTTTTATCATTTATATCTGTAATACATTTATAGATATTAAGAAATGATGCATAATCAATAAGAGATATCAATAATTAGTTCATATACTTACTATATCTTATGATATCACAAATTCATTTGGATATCTAAAGAAATCGACTTTTTTTTAAGTCAAACGTTATTAAATATCAAATATACACTGTCAACGCCAGAGGTACCATGGGGCGTTAAAGGCAACATAGTAATTAAAATTAATTGAATTGATCACTGAAAAACTCCATCGTATGTGAACGCGTTTCATAAATAAATATTTGTATTCTGGTCTTGTTTCAGTCAAACAAGTAATCATAATTCTGCCGTCCCCATACTTGTGTATCGTTTGAGAATGGCTCTGTGATAACGTCTCCCTACAGGGTATAAGCTGAGGACAGGATAGGGTGAAGGGGGGGGAGGGTAAGGGTGAAGGGGGGGGGGGGGGGGGGGGAGGGGTAAGGGTGAAGGGGGAGGGCGGTATTGATCACGACAGGGAGAGTGTCCGGACCGAAGGATGTTGTTCGATCAGAGTTGGACGAGAAAAGATACAAGACAACATTGACCAAATAAACAAACAACAAAGAAATTCGTGTCAGGCGAGCTGGGGCTTTAAGGAAATTTGTTGTCGATTTGTTTGTACCCTACACACTGCGCCGCGTATGGTAGCAGTCGGGAGCCTTCAAAGGACTGGAGCGGTTTTGACTGTTGTGCATGCACTTGGCTTTGGGTATACGCCAACAGACTGTGTGCACATTCCACGGGAAACTCCACCGGTTTGACGAAAGTTGACAGTTTTTACACTCACAGACAGCAACCGTTCCGTTGAACAACAAATTTAACTTTAAAACTATTGATATGAAGTTAGTGTTTTTTCAAAAACAGAAATCCTGCTTCTTTTAACTTACACAATTAGTTTTATTCATTTAAACATTAGAATACACACTTTAAAGTAAACAAATACAAAGAAAAAGACTTTTTTTCAGATTTTAAATAAGCATTCTCAAAATTTAAATATTACCAAAAATATCTCCTGATCTTTGAATGAAGTTAAGGATAAAACCATCGGCTCTTACAATAAACATGATCGCTTTATAACTTTTAGTATTATCAGATTTCCAAGATAACACCATTTGAATGTGTGTGGCTTCTCATTAGCACTCTGTCACAAGACTTAGTGTTAACGAGCTTTGTTAACAATTCCTGCGCATCAGAGGACCACTATGAACCCCGACAGAATGTCTTTACAGATATTGCGAAATGCCTTTTACTACAACGTAAACAGTACGTGGATCTCCGTCCGCCTTCTGCCCCTCGCTCTTTGTTCCCCACGATTTGCCTGCGAACGCGGGGAGCTAGGTGTTAATTGCATTCCTGAAGTTTTACAGCTGCTAAAGGAAATGGTTAAATATCAGTACGTGCAATGAAATATGGAACTGTTAAAGTTAACATTTTAAAAGCATTTGATAAACGTCAGTAGTAACTCACCGGTGCCGATAGCCGTGTTGCTGCCTCGAAGTTCACGTGAAGACTCCTCGGCGTTTTCTGACCCAAAATAGTGCCACCGTCGATATCACGTGACTCTGGTAAGACGCAGCAGACGACTTCCGGAACTGATGCAGTTGATAATGGGGTCTAAATTTAACCTGGTTAAACCTACTGCTGCCAGCTGCAGTCAGCGGCTTGAATCATCGCTCGCGAGCCCCGCGTAACTCTTCATTGATTGCATGGTTCGTGTGACTCAATCCACGAGTCTGCTAAAACATAGGTAGTGCTCTGCAGGTGACACATCAATTACCCATCACTTGAAGAAACCAGGTAGAGGTGTCGGGCTCAGACGGTGAATAATTCTCGTGGGTCATTTAGTCATGGATGTTCTCATTAACAATAAAGAAATAACCATATTCAGGAATGTCGATTGTTACATCCTCGAAAGTTTTCAAGCATGACATAACGAAAGATTTAAAGGTTTGTACACTTTAGATAAACAACTCATGCTTGTCGTTGGTTGGTTGTTGTTTAACGCCGCACTCAGCAATATTCCAGCTATATGACGGCTGTTTGTAAATAACAGAGTCTGGACCAGACAATCCAGTGATTGATATCATGAGCATCGATCTACGCAATTTGGGATACGATGTCATGCATCAACCAAGTCAGCGAGCCTGGCCACCCGATCCCGTTAGTCGCCTCATAATTCTTGCACGCCGAAGGAACGCAACTTGCTTCGCCTCAGATGTCTGGGCCACCACTGCCCTAATATGGTGGGGAGACAACGTACAGCTAGTTTGTTTTTATTTGTTGAAAATTGAAGGAACTGCTGTTAAATTTGATCATGTCTATTTGGCCATCACTCATCCCTGCAACAGTTTGTAAGCTGTACCTGGGTACACTAAAGTGGTTCAATGAAGACCGGGGTAAGAAATAATTTGTAACCACATGACCCCTACCATGTTTTAAATGTTGTAAATTTATGTAGAAACAAGCAAATCTATTGATTTTCAAGGATTTTAAATTTGTTTAAACCAAATCATATTTTAAAAAGTAAAACCACATTCTGTATGCTGACTAAGCACCAGTTAATTTTTGTTATATAATACTGCTAACTTACACAATGGTGTAGTAAACACAATGTCGGAATTGTCGCATGTTAATTTGGAAATTCAAACAGTTGCCCCTATTAAATTTTTAGTTATATAAGTTTATTAGTTTTAAACATTGTTTATAAGCACGGTGTAGGTGTTGAAACGGTGTGCAATAATTTCACATTTGCCTGTCATTTTTCGGCTTGGCACAATTTAATCACTCTCTAGATGTCACGTGAACTCTTTCCACCAGGGAAGACAAGTCTCTCCACCCGGGAAGACAACTCTCTCCACCCGGGAAGACAACTCTCTCCACCAGGGAAGACAACTCTCTCCACCATGGCAGACAACTCTTTCCCACCAGGGCAGACCACTTTCTCCATCAGGGCAGACAACTCTTCCCACCAGGGCAGACGAGTCTCTCCACCTGGGCAGACCACACGTCACGAGCGAACGCTTTAACCACTAGGCCAATCCACCGCCCCTTTGAAAGAATCAAAGAAATGGAAATTCGGTCTGCATTGTTTATACTACAGATTCTATGACGAAATAAACAATGTTTGCATAATGTCTACCACTGTTAAGAAATGAAAGAAAAAGTTCATTAGGAAACAACTGCAGAATGTGATCAGCCCAATCTTTAGATCTATCCCGAGAGATATTATCCCAACCATATCTCTGTATACAACGCAGCGGTTTACTTCCATCCTTGTCACAAAGGTCATCATCGACTTGACAAGTGCTCAAATACCTGCCGTCCATAGGGTCTGACACAGTTCCCTTACACATCACGGTTTAGGTGTCAGCTGGACGATGATAGTACCCACGACAAATGGTAGAATGCTTAAAGGATTCGTGATGATCTTGGATATGGGTATCTTCTTAAACCATACGGTAAAAGGGTCTTTGACAAACAATAACTGCATCTGTTTCATAAAATAATGATGTCTTTGACAACGATGTTATAAGCAGTTTGTGACTACATACAACTACCGTCGATTATATATAGCTTCTGTCTATTCTAAGACTACCCGTCTAACATATAACTGCCTCTTATAAACTGCCGAGCAAAAGAAAGTTTACACGTGAAAATTGAATGTGACCAAAATATTACAAACGTTATCCAAAACGTTACTAGGCAGAAAACCTATGATTGTTGGTTCGAATCCCGGTTCGCCCCGATTGTTTCTAGGTTTGTCAGCACGATACCCGTGCTCGTGGGGTTCACCAGAGTGGTAAACATCAGAGACCTGCATCACTTCGGGCTTCCCTCCACATTAAGCTGACATGCATTGTATAACAGGAATACAGTTCAAGCCGGCGTTAAACCAAACTCACTACTATCTATTCCATTTAACTACTGCCTATTCCACACATCTACTGACTATTCCACACAGCTACTGACTATTCCACACAGCTACTGACTATTCCACACATCTACTGTCTATTCCACACAACTACAGTCTATTCCACACAGCTACTGACTATTCCACACATCTACTGTCTATTCCACACAACTACAGTCTATTCCACATAGCTGCCCATTTCATACATCTAATGTCTATTCCACACAACTACAGTCTATTCCACACAGCTGCCCATTTCATACATCTACTGTCTATTCCACACATCTACTGTCTATTCCACACAACTACAGTCTATTCCAAACAGCTGCCCATTTCATACATCTAATGTCTATTCCACACATCTTATGTCTATTCTACACAGCTACTGTCTATTCCACCCAGCGACTGTCTATTCCACACTGCTACTGTCTATTCCACACAGCTGCCTATTCCATACATCTACTGCATATTCCACACACATACTGTCTATTCCACACTGCTACTGACTATTCCACGCAGCTACTGTCTATTCCACACTGCTACTGTCTATTCCACACTGCTACTGTCTATTCCACACTGCTACTGTCTATTCCACTCTGCTACTGTCTATTCCACACTGCTACTGACTATTCCACCCAGCGACTGTCTATTCCACACTGCTACTGTCTATTCCACCCAGCGACTGACTATTCCACACTGCTACTGTCTATTCCACCCAGCGACTGTCTATTCCACACTGCTACTGTCTATTCCACACAGCTGCCTATTCCATACATCTACTGCATATTCCACACACATACTGTCTATTCCACACTGCTACTGACTATTCCACGCAGCTACTGTCTATTCCACACTGCTACTGTCTATTCCACACTGCTACTGACTATTCCACCCAGCGACTGTCTATTCCACACTGCTACTGTCTATTCCACACAGCTGCCTATTCCATACATCTACTGCATATTCCACACACATACTGTCTATTCCACACTGCTACTGTCTATTCCACACGTCTACTGTCTATTCCATACATCTATTGTCTATTCCACACAACTACTGTCTATTCCACACAACTACTGTCTGTTCCACACTTCTACTGTCTATTCCACACATCTACGGTATATACTACACAGCCACTGTCTATTTCACACAGCTGCCTATTCCACACATATACTGTCTATTCCACACACATACTGTCTATTCCACACAACTACTGTCTGTTCCACACTTCTACTGTCTATTCCACACATCTACGGTATATACTACACAGCCACTGTCTATTTCACACAGCTGCGTATTCCACACATATACTGTCTATTCCACACACATACTGTCTATTCCACACAACTACTGTCTGTTCCACACTTCTACTGTCTATTCCACACATCTACGGTATATACTACACAGCCACTGTCTATTTCACACAGCTGCCTATTCCACACATATACTGTCTATTCCACACACATACTGTCTATTCCACACAACTACTGTCTGTTCCACACTTCTACTGTCTATTCCACACATCTACGGTATATACTACACAGCCACTGTCTATTTCACACAGCTGCCTATTCCACACATATACTGTCTATTCCACACACATACTGTCTATTCCACACAACTACTGTCTGTTCCACACTTCTACTGTCTATTCCACACATCTACGGTATATACTACACAGCCACTGTCTATTTCACACAGCTGCCTATTCCACACATATACTGTCTATTCCACACACATACTGTCTAT
The DNA here is from genome assembly GCF_023055435.1 of Haliotis rufescens. Taxonomy (NCBI): domain Eukaryota; kingdom Metazoa; phylum Mollusca; class Gastropoda; order Lepetellida; family Haliotidae; genus Haliotis; species Haliotis rufescens. The sequence goes on along the minus strand of NW_025963779.1, from coordinate 90,369,550 downwards.
TCCACACAACTACTGTCTGTTCCACACTTCTACTGTCTATTCCACACATCTACGGTATATACTACACAGCCACTGTCTATTTCACACAGCTGCCTATTTCATACATATACTGTCTATTCCACACACATACTGTCTATTCCACACATCTACGGTATATACTACACAACCACTGTCTATTTCACACAGCTGCCTATTCCATACATCTACTGTCTATTCCACACTGCTACTGTCTATTCCAAACTTCTACTGTCTATTCCACACTTCTTCTGTATATTTCACACAGCGACTGTCTATTTCGCACAGCTGCCTTTTCCACACATCTACTGTCTATTCCACACATCTACTGTCTATTCCACACATCTACTGTCTATTCCACAAACTAATGTCTATTCCACACAACTGATGTCTATTCCACACAAGTACTGTCTATTCCACACTTCTACTGTCTATTCCACACATCTACTGTATATTCAACACAGCTACTGTCTATTTCACACAGTTGCCTATTCCGCACATCTACTGCCTATTCCACACATATACTGTCTATTCCACACACATACTGTCTATTCCACACAACTACTGTCTGTTCCACACTTCTACTGTCTATTCCACACATCTACGGTATATACTACACAACCACTGTCTATTTCACACAGCTGCCTATTCCATACATCTACTGTCTATTCCACACTGCTACTGTCTATTCCAAACTTCTACTGTCTATTCCACACTTCTTCTGTATATTTCACACAGCGACTGTCTATTTCGCACAGCTGCCTATTCCACACATCTACTGTCTATTCCACACATCTACTGTCTATTCCACACATCTACTGTCTATTCCACAAACTAATGTCTATTCCACACAACTGATGTCTATTCCACACAAGTACTGTCTATTCCACACTTCTACTGTCTATTCCACACATCTACTGTATATTCAACACAGCTACTGTCTATTTCACACAGTTGCCTATTCCGCACATCTACTGTCTATTCCACACATCTACTGTATATTCCACACATCTACTGTCTATTCCACACAGCTACTGTCTATTTCACTCAGCTACTGTCTATTCCACACATATACTGTCTATTCTTCACTGCTGCCTATTCCATACATCTACTATCTATTCCACACAACTACAGTCCATTCCACACTTTTACTGTCTATTCCACACATCTACTGTATATTCCACACAACTACTGTCTGTTCAACACAGCTGCCTATTCCATACATCTACTGTCTATTCCACACATCTACTGTCTATTCCATACATCTACTGTCTATTCCACACATCTACTGTCTATTCCATAAATCTACTGCGTATTCCATACAGCTACTGTCTATTCCACACAACTACTGTCTATTACACACATATACTGTCTATTCCATACATCTACTGTCTATTCAACACTTCTACTGTCTATTCAACACATCTACTGCATTTTCCACACAGCGACTGTCTATTCCACACAGCTGCCTATTCCATACATCTACTGTCTATTCCACACAGCTACTGTCTATTCCACACTGCTGCTGTCTATTCCACACATCTACTGTCTATTCCATAAATATACTGTCTATTCCACACATCTACTGTCTATTCCATAAATCTACTGCGTATTCCATACAGCTAGTGTCTATTCCACACAACTACTGTCTATTCCACACATCTACTGTCTATTCTATACATCTACTGTCTATTCCACACATCTACTGTCATTCCACACATCTACTGTCTATTCCACACATCTACTGTCTATTCCACAAACTACTGTCATTTACACACAGCTGCCTATTCCACACATCTACTGTATATTCCACACAGCCACTGTCTATTCCACACAGCTGCCTATTCCATACATCTACTGTCTATTTCACACTGTTACTGTCTATTCCCCACTGCTACTGTCTATTCCACATATCTACTGTCTATTCCACACATCTACTGCTTATTCCATACAGCTACTGTCTATTCCAGACGTCTACTGTCTATTCCACACATCTACTGTCTATTCCACACACCTACTGTCTATTCCAAGCTTCTACTGTCTATTCCACACTTCTACTGTATATTTCACACTGCGACTGTCTATTTCTCACAGCTGCCTATTCCACACATCTACTGTCTATTCCACACACCTACTGTCTATTCCACACACCTACTGTCTATTTCACACATCTACTGTATATTCCTCACAGCCACTGTCTATTTCACACAGCTGCCTATTCCACACACATACTGTCTATTCCACACACATACTGTCTATTTCACACATCTACTGTATATTCCCCACAGCCACTGTCTATTTCACACAGCTGCCTATTCCATACATCTACTGTCTATTTCACACTGTTACTGTCTATTCCACACTGCTACTGTTTATTCCCCACTGCTACTGTCTATTCTACACATCTTCTCTCTATTCCACACATCTACTGTCTATCCCACACTACTGTATATTCCACACTGCTACTGTCTATTCCACACAGCGACTGTCTGTTCCACACATCTACTGCCTATTCCACACAACTGTGTATTCTATATGAAACAGAACCGACTACATCTTGTAGCTCGCGAGCATGTGTATCATGTCCTGGGGGAAGCTTTTAACTATAAGCTGATATCTAATTCTTTAATATGATTCTCGGTGAAATTATGTCTGTACATATCAACTTACAGCCCACTTTAACACTCACATTGATCACCTCGGCTACACCGCTACAAACAAACCCAGAGAAACGAACACAAAAAATCCATCGGCTGGGGAGCACGTCATAAATTGAAAGCCGGGCTTGAGAGCTCAAATTTCCAAAATTGTTTAAAAAACACAATTTCAATTGCTAGCACATGGAGCGTGTGTTGAGGGGGCAGTTCGCACCCACTGGCGTACCGGCAAGACGTATATCTAGCTCGGGATCTGGTTGTCTACATGTAGAAAATATGAAGGCCAGTTTTTATCTATATGTAACACGCCGTCCGTCACGGAGAAAGGTGTTTCCTATTTATTGTGAAAATAAACTCGCGCTGTACTGAGTCTCAACAATCAAACAAGATGATTTGAATATTCTACACAGTCAGTTTAACGTTAATCCTGTGTGATGGTTTTGTAAAAGCAAGCTTCTGCACGCAGTGTTAGATACATTTGTGTAAACGTTTCTATTTGTGTAAATACTTCACTTGCGCGGTATTATAAGGCATTAGCACAATTAAACGGACGCTGCTACAGTTATCTCCATGTGGAAGTATGTTGTATACGGTGTGGGCAATGGGGTTTAACTTCGCGTTCAAGATTGTTTCACGTATGGAGCGACGTGCATAAACGTGTGAATGTGGCTTGTACTCGTCAAGACTTATAGCGGAATACAGTGCTAGCCCAGTGAGATGCCACGCGACAGTTAAACATGGATACCCGAACATGTTTGCAATATTACAGATATACCACGTCAGCTTTCAGTTAGCAGCATCACAGGTGAATAACGGTAACGAACACTGGCAGTATCTACGACTGTGTTAGTACACACCCCTTCAAAATAGGAGGGACGGTCGGGTAGCCTAGTGGTTAAAGCGTTCCCTCGTCAAGCCGAAGACCCGGGTTCGATTCCCGACATGGGTACAATGAGTGAAGCCCATTTCTGTTGTCCCTCGCCGTGATATTGCTGGAATATTGCTAAAAGCGGCGTGAAACCATACTCACTCAAAATACAGGCTGAGACAGCAATAGGAGACAGCACCCCTTCAACATAGGACCGTTCCTACCCCTACCATCAATTGTACACACCCCTTCAACACAGGACCGTTCCTACCTCAACCATCTATCGTACACACCCCTTCAACATAGGACCGTTCCTACCCCTACTATCAATAGTACGCACCCCTTCAACACAGGACCGTTCCTACCCCTACCATCAATAGTACACACCCCTTCAACATAGGACCGTTCCTACCCCTACTATCAATAGTACACACCCCTTCAACATAGGACCGTTCCTACCCCTACTATCAATAGTACGCACCCCTTCAACACAGGACCGTTCCTACCCCTACCATCAATAGTACACACCCCTTCAACATAGGACCGTTCCTACCCCTACTATCAATAGTACACACCCCTTCAACATAGGACCGTTCCTACCCCTACTATCAATTGTACACACCCCTTCAACATAGGACCGTTCCTACCCCTACTATCAATAGTACACACCCCTTCAACACAGGACCGTTCCTACCCCTACTATCAATAGTACACACCCCTTCAACACAGGACCGTTCCTACCCCTACCACCAATAGTACACACCCCTTCAACACAGGATCGTTCCTACCCCTACCACCAATAGTACACACCCCTTCAACACAGGACCGTTCCTACCCCTACTATCAATTGCACACACCCCTTCAACATAGGACCGTCCCTACCTCTACCACCAATAGTACCCACCCCTTCAACACAGGACCGTTCCTACCCCTACTATCAATTGTACACACCCCTTCAACATAGGACCGTCCCTACCTCTACCACAAATAGTACACACCCCTTCAACACAGGACCGGTCCTACCCCTACTATCAATTGTACACACCCCTTCAACATAGGACCGTCCCTACCTCTACCACCAATAGTACCCACCCCTTCAACATAGGACCGTTCCTACCCCTACCACCAATAGTACACACCCCTTCAACACAGGACCGTTCCTACCCCTACCACCAATAGTACCCATCCCTTCAACACAGGACCGTTCCTACCCCTACCACCAATAGTACACACCCCTTCAACATAGGACCGTTCCTACCCCTGCCACCAAGAGTAAAACACCCCTTCAACACAGGATCGTTCCTACCCCTGCCACCAACAGTACCCATCCCTTCAACACAGGACCGTTCCTACCCCTACCACCAATAGTACACACCCCTTCAACACAGGACCGTTCCTACCCCTACCACCAATAGTACACACCCCTTCAACACAGGACCGTTCCTACCCCTACCACCAATAGTACACATCCCTTCAACATAGGACCGTTCCTACCCCTACCACCAATAGTACACACCCCTTCAACACAGGACCGTTCCTACCCCTACCACCAATAGTACACACCCCTTCAACACAGGATCGTTCCTACCCCTACCACCAATAGTACACACCCCTTCAACACAGGATCGTTCCTACCCCTACCACCAATAGTACACACCACTTCAACACAGGACCGTTCCTACCCCTACCACCAATAGTACACACCACTTCAACATAGGACCGTTCCTAACTCAACCATCTATTGTACACACCCCTTCAACATAGGACCGTTCCTACCCCTGCCACCAAGAGTAAAACACCCCTTCAACATAGGACCGTTCCTACCCCTGCCACCAACAGTACCCACCCCTTTAACATAGGACCGTTCCTACCCCTGCCACCAACAGTACCCACCCCTTCAACATAGGACCGTTCCTACCCCTGCCACCAATAGTACACACCACTTCAACATAGGACCGTTCCTACCCCTGCCACCAAGAATACCCACCCCTTCAACATAGGACCGTTCCTACCCCTGCCACCAATAGTACCCACCCCTTCAACATAGGACCGTTCCTACCCCTGCCACCAAGAGTAAAACACCCCTTCAACACAGGATCGTTCCTACCCCTGCCACCAACAGTACCCATCCCTTCAACATAGGACCGTTCCTACCCCTGCCACCAACAGTACCCACCCCTTTAACATAGGACCGTTCCTACCCCTGCCACCAACAGTACCCACCCCTTTAACATAGGACCGTTCCTACCCCTGCCACCAACAGTACCCACCCCTTCAACATAGGACCGTTCCTACCCCTGCCACCAATAGTACACACCCCTTCAACATAGGACCGTTCCTACCCCTGCCACCAATAGTACCCACCCCTTCAACATAGGACCGTTCCTACCCCTGCCATCAAGAGTACCCACCCCTTCAACATAGGACCGTTCCTACCCCTGCCATCAAGAGTACCCACCCCTTCAACATAGGACCGTTCCTACCCCTGCCACCAATAGTACCCACCCCTTCAACATAGGACCGTTCCTACCCCTGCCATCAAGAGTACCCACCCCTTCAACATAGGACCGTTCCTACCCCTGCCACCAAGAGTACCCACCCCTTCAACATAGGACCGTTCCTACCCCTGCCATCAAGAGTACCCACCCCTTCAACATAGGACCGTTCCTACCCCTGCCACCAAGAGTACCCACCCCTTCAACATAGGACCGTTCCTACCCCTGCCACCAAGAGTACCCACCCCTTCAACATAGGACCGTTCCTACCCCTGCCACCAACAGTACCCACCTGTATATCAAACGATCGTTCTCTTATTATCTGCAAGTGTTAGCTATAGTGCCCACCCGTATATCACATAGTGCGGTGAAATAGGGATTAACGTCGCGTGCATGTCAGCCGTGACCCACAAAGCTACACTGACGTGTACATGGATAATAGTAAGTTGAAACCATTTGGCTTCAAGCGAGATGCTAGATAAAGTAAGGTGTCTGAACGCATGTTCAATTATGTAGTTTTAACCTCTTTATGCAACATGCATCACAACAGTTACTGTTTGCTGCGTGTGTATGAGGGATTTAACACCTTCTGAACAAGTTTGGAATGGAAATAAGGTCATCTTTAGGAAATCCTTCAGATAAAAAATAATTGGAGTAATTTCACACTGGGTAACGGATATGCTGTTGAATATATAAACAAATAAACTGCAATACCGGTTGTGTTCGAATTCGTGTTCAAACTCATTTCAATCATAATACACATAACAGTGAGTGAGTATGGTTTTACGCCGCTTTTAGCAATATTCCAGCAATATTGCGGCGGTGGACACCAGAAATGGGCTTCACACATTGTGCCCATGTGGAGAATCGCACCCGGGTGGTCAGCGTGACGAGCGAACGCTTTAACCACTAGGCTACCCCAGCCCTAACAAACATGCGATTACAAATAGAAGTAAAAACCATGGTCGACTGCCTGCATCGGCCGAACTGTCATGTACCAAGGACCATACTGTACGTGCTGTAGCCATCTCGCGTGTTGTGAGACTTACTGTAGGGGTTGATATACACCTGTCGTGACCCAGGCAACAAGGGAATACACCTCATATACCACATCACACAGGAGGCTATTCCTTGTCCTTTATTTCATGAAATCGACATACAAACATGTAATCACTAGCATTTTTATTTCAAAATAAACTACAACATATTTTGCACCTGAAAACGGCCGTCATATAAATCTATTGAGCACCGATCACACGCTATACGCTGTGTGGGGGAAGTTACTATGGGCATCACTGATGATTGACAGCATTGTACATGGCAATAACATGGCATGCATAGCTGATCCACCGCCTTCCTTGATGGAAGCGGATAATAATGGAATTTGCATATTTATATTACAGGCTCAAACACGAAAGGCTCCAACCTGACGAATTTACGAACATCCTATGCTGCACTATATACACACTACATGGATGAGAAGATCTTCCTTGCGAAGTAGAAAGTGAGAGGCAAATCCGATCTGCCAAGGTATAGTGCATGCATACATGCATGCTTATCACCTCTAAACACGCACCTGCCAAGGAGAAGTGCATGTATGCATGCTTGTCACCTGAATAGCACGTACCTGCCTAGGTTTAGTGCATGCATGTTCGTCACTTGTAAAACACGCACCTGCCTAGGTAGAATGCATGTATGCATGCTTGTCACCAGTCTATTAAATAATGTCTAATGTTGAACTACAAAAACCATATATTCAGTCAATAAAAGCAGTCAATTCGAAAAGTGAAAAAAAACTGCACTAAAAATTTAAAAATCTAAGCTACACCTAGCGAGTCTGTGGTCATCGGGTTATCCGCCGGTCACAAGTTGTCCCCAGCTAGGCCAGTGGTCAGTGTGTGGCCGGCCGCCTCTAGTTGTAGCCCTGCCAGGCGTAGGAGGACACCACCCCCATGCCGATGTAGATGGACTTCTGCACGCGCCGGTCCGAGTCGGGGATCCTGTCCACGTCCGTCTTGGACACTCGCTTGATCTGCGGAGACAAAGTGAGTGAGTATAATTTTACGCCGCTTTTAGAAATATTCCAGCAATATCACGGCGGGGGACACAAGAAATGGGCTTCACACATTGTACTCATGTGGGGAATCTAACGAAAAGGCTACCTCCCCACCCTGCAATCACGGGAGAGATACTTAGATGATGCTAAGAAATATGCTTAAACAATCAATGGGCTTCACACGTTGTACCCATGTGGGGAATCGAACCCGGGACCTCGGCGTGGTGGAGACAAAGGGTGAGGGGTGAGGCAGAGAGAGGGAGCATAAGTGGAGATTAGCTTTAGAGTGGAATAAAACGCCGCTTTTAGCAATATTCCAGGTTCTAAATGGCGGAGAACACCAATGTTGAACCAAGAATCGAAACTGGGATCGGCGTTAGGAGCGAACACTTGCACCACTGTGCCACCCAGTGCCGAGCTATCAAAATGGCGGGGAAAACACAAACCGGAGGTGAAGGTCAAACAGAGTCTTGGCATGTCAATAACTTCTTCAATCGACAACTTGGAAGTTGAATAAGTAGCTTAAACGATCAACATGACGACAATCAACCAAGGCGTTCATTGGTATAACCTGTTTTACAGTTAATATGAGGAAGTATTACGCAGAGGCAACGTTCCTGTAAAAATACCAAACTACTTACAAGACCGGTACATAGTGAGCTGGACTTTTATGAGTATATCGTCAAAACGGAAATTTGTTTTAATGGGGTCGCGTTGGGGTGTCTCGATGTGTCAGTGAAAAGGTAATTCAGTCTCTGGTTTATTACATATAGATGAAGATTCCCACAACGTTATCAAGTTGAATTGATAACGTTGTAAGAATCTACATCGACACGCTGCTTTATGCAATAGACCAGAAGCTGTTATCCATAAAGTTGTACATTTTTTAACTGACTCACAGACTTCAAGAATGCCAATCTTTGCTCTCTGAAATTCCTTCATCGTGCTCCAAACACACTCACCATTTCATCAACTTCTGCTTGAGACATCTTCTTATTGAAGCGCTCATAGGCTCTGTCATCGGAGCTTGGTACAGTATTTAGGCGGTTTACAGTCTGGGCTATCTCGTATTTTGTCAGCTTCTGGTAGCCAAGACCAAATTCTGGCTTCAGGATAGTGCCCCATTTCTGTTTGGAGCTCTTGGGTCGAACCGAGGAGCGCAGCGAGCTCATCTTCCGTATGTGTGTAAGAGTTGTCTCCCTTCAACTGCAAAATACGAACTCATTCAAACGCGATCGATAATATTAATACAGACCTAATACCTTTTTAGGGATATGATCGTTTTCATTTTTCAACATTTATTTCATCCTACAAACTATGATTAATTTAGTCACACACAATTCATCTTCCAAGGAAATGAGAGTGGAAGAACATTCAATGAATTGAAATACAATGCAGAATGTTCTCGAGAAAAAACAAAAATGTTTTGAATGAATTCTTCTGAAAACACATTTCTGCAGTTTCCCCCAAATTGTTTTTCACCCATACAATATTAACTGTTGAAACCCCTCGGCGTTAAACAAGAAACAAAACCAAAACTTGACGGTTGATCACATACGTTGAGCATATATGCGTTCAATATGTGTGTACACTTAATGAGTTTAAGTACTTTATTTGTTTGAAAATATAACATTATTTAACTCGAGAGCAATACCACTTTATGCAAGAACTACTTGCAGTCCGTCTCTCTGACAGCTCTGATCTGTAGAAATGTAGAACACTTACTTTAGATATCATATCGTGGCCTGATAAAGTTGACCTTTAAGCCGTTACGTTCTCTAAGCCAGTTTGTCTTATATTCGTCACTATTTTTGGATCTTTATTGTCCGAAAAACGGTATGTATTCAAGACACCCTATCTCTTTGTTGTCTTTACCACGCTCTCTCAACAAGAACATCTAATTGTTGTACGATACTCTGCATTGACACGTACAAGAGTGAATGAGTTGGGTTAAACGCCGCTTTTAACAATATTCCAGCAATATCACGGCGGAGGACACCAGAAATGGGCTTCACACATTGTACCCATGTCGGGAATCGAACCCGGGTCTTCAGCGTGACGAGCGAACGCTTCAACCACTAGGCTACCCGACCGCCCCGACACGTAGAAAACATTATCCGAATGTCTCACTCACTGTGTAGCATCATAAACGGGAGCTGTACTGTATTTTGTCGAGTAACTTTCAACACTGAACTGTTTCACATAACTCCTTCAGAAGAAGACGTGTTTTATCATACGAAAACATCATTAATAAGCCAGGGTAACAGGGTGAGTGAGTGAGAATTGCTTTATTCCACTTTCAGCAATATTCCAACACTATGACGACGGGGGCACAAGAACAGATCCCATACCGTGTACCCATATAGGGAATCGAATTTAAGAGTTTATGTACTCATAATCATTATAATTACATAAATCAAACGTGTGTGTATTTTCGGAAAACGAGAAAACACTGCATATCAGCATATTCAATACACGTCACAAATCGCAAGAGAATTTTATCACAAATCTAGCTTTCTGTAACCATATAAACTCACCAGTTCAATGAATAAGTCCCGCTGTGTCGTCGTTGGTCAAGACATCCTCGTCTCTGGCCACGTAGAAGCACAGCGTCTCAACAACCTCCGTCGTTTCAGGGACAACCCCAAAACACAAGCCCGTCACCCAATCAACATGCCAATCTCACTCCCAGATCAAAAAGTCAAAAACCTTACAGTCTCGCCAAGATATCAACTACCGTATACATACATATAAAAGTTCAAACAGAGAGAGCTGCTATCATATACGAGGATGACTTAAGGGTCACGTTTGACTGTGATACAACCAGCGAATTTTAAATGCTTAAATTTCTTTATGGAATTCCTCAAGATACCCGTGAATTAGACTTCGGGAACGTAGAGGACTCCGGCAACGAGTACGGTAGCTGTGATGAGGTAGCCCTGTAGATGCGATCGCGTCCCCTGCAACCCAGCAACGATCGATCCCGACACAGCGTGGTCATAAGAGCCGACGGTGTATTATTAGCGAATTATTTACTAGCAGTAGCTAATCGCTGCCTGAAGTAAGCACCTCACTCTCAGATTGATTACAAACAGATTAGCGGGGGTGAGAGACGCGTGCTCCAGGCAGGTAGACTGAGTAGGACGCCATGATGCTTGTCAACTGCGCAGAGAAGTCGCTGGAGGCTTGTTGTCCCAGAACACAAACAAATTAGAACAGAACAGAACAACAGAACTTTATTCACTCCAGGCTATGATCACAGCAAAATGAGGAGTTTACACAGGTCTATTTTTGTGACATGGCGGCAAATATACAGTATGTTCTATTTATTTGTACGAAAAATGTAGCGACAGAAACATGAGAAATGAGGCAGTGTCCTCAGAGTAGATATGTTTTCACATTGAAATAACTTGGTCATTTTGAAAACTGATGGTCCATAAATGTAATAAGGAGATAAGAACCTTCTTCTTGATTCTGGGCGGCCGGGTAGCCTAGTGGTTAAAGCGTTCACTCGTCACGCCAAAGGACCGGGTTCGATTCACCACATAGTACAATGTGTGAAGCTCATTTCTGGTGTCCCCCGCCGTGATATTGCTGGAATATTGCTACAAGTGGCGTAAAATCATACCCGCTCGCTCGCTCTTCTTGATTCATTAAAATACACACAAGTAAACAAATGGTATTCATCTGCAGTATCATTTGATGGACATAACATACATTTTCTTTCTATAAGAGGAATGTTCTGTTTCAACAGGTATCATCAGCATAGAGCGAGGCGAATAACTTCGCCGGCAGGTGTATCGTATACACGCGCATGAAAAAGTATGAATGGTTCAGTCATTTACCATTTCCTTGACAATAGATATCTCAACATTGTTGGCCGCTTTCCAACACGCGTCACGCTACGTGAGAATGGACTTGTGACTCTGCCTTAGTAGGAGATGGGGCCTGTCACGTTAAGGGACCTGGCTCGGGCGATTTAGTTGTGTCACAGAGTTTTATGCGAGTGGTTCAAACACCACTTTGTTCATCTGCTTTTTTTATACTTTAGCGTTCATGTAATTCAACAGTTAATACCCCAGTTATACATGAAGACAGTGTTTCAATTTCAAACTGGCTGTTAAACGCCTCCACTTATACTTAAAATCGGGACCATTTGTTTGTTGTTTAACGCCGCACTCACAAGTATTTCACCTAAACGACGGCGGCCCGGAAATAATCGAGATTGGACCACATACTGACGCCGTCGGGATACGATGACACGCCATGAATCAAGTCACTGAGTCAACCTGATCTGACGGAGACCTGATCTGACGGAGACCTGATCTGACGGAGACCTGATCTGACGGAGACCTCATCTGGCGAGGGGACCTGATCTGACGGAGACCTCATCTGACGGAGACCTCATCTGGCGAGGGGACCTCACCTGACGGAGACCTGATCGCGCGGGTGGACCTGATCTGATGAGGGGACCTGATCTGGCGAGGGCACCTGATCTGACGAGGGGACCTGATCTTACGGGGACCAGATGTGACGGGGGACCTGATCTGACGAGGGGACCTGATCTTACGGGGACCAGATGTGACCGGGGACCTGATGCGACTTGGGACGTGATCTGAGGAGGGTACCTGATGCGACTTGGGACGTGATCTGAGGAGGGTGCCTGATGCGACTTGGGACGTGATCTGAGGAGGGTACCTGATGCGACTTGGGACGTGATCTGAGGAGGGTACCTGATGCGACTTGGGACGTGATCTGAGGAGGGGACCTGATCTGACGGGGGACCATTATCTGTCGGGGATCTGATCTGACGGGGACCTGATCTGACGGGGACCAGATCTGACGGGGGACCAGAACCGACGGAGGACCATTATCTGTCGGGGACCAGATCTGACGGGGGACCTGATCTGACGGGGACCTGATATGACGGGGACTTGATCTGTCGGGTGACCTGATCAGACGGGGGACGTCATCTGACGGGGGCCTGATCTGACGGGGACCTGATCTGACGGGGGACCTGATCTGACGGGGACCAGATCTGACGGGGGACCAGAACCGACGGAGGACCATTATCTGTCGGGGACCAGATCTGACGGGGGGCCTGATCTGACGGGGACCTGATATGACGGGGACTTGATCTGTCGGGTGACCTGATCTGACGGGGACCTGATCTGACGGGGGACCTGATCTGACGGGGACCAGATCTGACGGGGGACCAGAACCGACGGAGGACCATTATCTGTCGGAGACCAGATCTGACGGGGGACCTGATCTGACGGGGACCTGATATGACGGGGACTTGATCTGTCGGGTGACCTGATCTGACGGGGACCTGATCTGACGGGGGACCTGATCAGACGGGGGACCTGATCTGACGGGGTACTAGATCTGACGGGGGACCTGATCTGACGGGGACCTGATCTGACGGGGGACCAGATCTGACGGGGGACCTGATCTGACGGGGTACTAGATCTGACGGGGACCTGATCTGACGGGGGACCTGATCTGACGGGGACCTGATCTGACGGGGACCTGATCTGACGGGGGACCTGATCTGACGGGGGACCTGATCTGACAGGGGACCAGATCTGACGGGGGACCTGATCTGACGGGGTACTAGATCTGACGGGGGACATGATCTGACGGGGACCTGATCTGACGGGGGACCTGATCTGACGGGGACCTGATCTGACGGGGACCTGATCTGACGGGGACCAGATCTGACGGGGTACCAGAACCGACGGAGGACCATTATCTGTCGGGGACCAGATCTGACGGGGGACCTGATCTGACGGGGACCTGATCTGACGGGGGACCTGATCTGACGGGGGACGTGATCTGACGGGGGCCTGATCTGACAGGGGACCTGATCTGACGGGGTACTAGATCTGACGGGTGACCTGATCTGACGAGGGACGTGATCTGACGGGGACCTGATATGACGGGGTACTAGATCTGTCGGGTGATCTGATCAGACGGGGGACGTGATCTGACGGGGGACCTGATCTGACGAGGGACGTGATCTGAGGAGGGGACCTGATATGAATGGGGACCTGAACTGACGAGGGGAACTGATCTAACGAGGGGACCTGATATGACGGGGAAGGTGTGACAGGGGACCTGATATGACGGGGACCTGGTGTGACGGGGGACGTGACCTGACTATCTCTTGGCGGGCCTACCCTAGCCACGTGTGTTACTGTTTCTGTGAAGGCCTACCCTAGCCACGTGTGCTACTATCTCTTGGCGGGCCTACCCTAGCCACGTGTGTTACTGTTTCTGTGAAGGCCTACCCTAGCCACGTGTGCTACTATCTCTTGGCGGGCCTACCCTAGCCACGTGTGTTACTGTTTCTTTGAAGGCCTACCCTAGCCACGTGTGCTACTATCTCTTGGCGGGCCTACCCTAGCCACGTGTGTTACTGTTTCTTTGAAGGCCTACCCTAGCCACGTGTGCTACTATCTCTTGGCGGGCCTACCCTAGCCACGTGTGTTACTGTTTCTGTGAAGGCCTACCCTAGCCATGTGTGCAAGTATCTCTTGGCGGGTCTACCCTAGCCACGTGTGTTACTGTTTCTGTGAAGGCCTACCCTAGCCACGTGTGTTACTGTTTCTGTGAAGGCCTACCCTAGCCACGTGTGTTACTGTTTCTGTGAAGGCCTACCCTAGCCATGTGTGCAAGTATCTCTTGGCGGGCCTACCCTAGCCACGTGTGTTACTGTTTCTGTGAAGGCCTACCCTAGCCACGTGTGTTACTGTTTCTGTGAAGGCCTACCCTAGCCACGTGTGCTACTATCTCTTGGCAGGCCTACCCTAGCCACTAGTTACTGCTTCTGTGAAGGCCTACACTAGCCATGTGTGCAAGTATCTCTTGGCGGGCCTACCCTAGCCACGTTAGCTACTATTACTTGGAGGGCCTACCCTAGCCACGTGTTTTACTATCTTCTGACGTCAGAAGGCAAGACATATTTAGGACACCCTTAAATAAATAATTAAAATAATCATAAAAATTTAGAAAGTTTAATCCAAGTATGAAAACCTCAAGCGTCATTAGATTTTCATCACATTTAAATTTGGAAAATCCCAACATTGTGCCTGTTCCCCCCAAAAACAAAACCCACACGTAAACAATGCCTATCAACATGTGGCTTTTGCTGTGAAATGCCTGGAGCGCATTATTTAGAGATTGTTATTTGTCGATTTGTTATTAAGCTCGTTCTTGACCCTTTTCCAGTTGCATACAGACCAGACCGACAGAGGTGTTGATGACGCAACACAGACTCTCCTGCATAAAATGTATAGCAACAGTATAGAATATTGTTAGTTTTGTATCCGCTTTCAATACAATACAGCCTTACTTATGCAGAAGCTTACTTTCATGGCCTTTAACTAAAAAAAAAAAGTTAAATGGATCAAATCTTTTATAGAAAACATCACTATCATTGAGACAAGTTAAGAAGACTGTTTCATGTTATTTGTTCGCAGTTAAGGGGGCCCCACGTGAAGTGTTTGAAGCGCCTGGTAAATATCTACAGGACGTGGGTCGGCGTGGTGCCGGGGTCACGTACACATGTAGCAGCGTAATGCGTCGTTACCGGCCGCGGGAACATGTCGGAAATATAGACAAAAACGGATGCAAAACACTTTACACTATATGATACATGGTGCGGTTTACTCAAACATTCTATTCATACGCGGTTCTAAATTTACTGCATTGACCAAAATTACATCTTGAACATCCATATTTTAAGACTGACATTATGGGTGCATAAGCATGTAAGATAGGTTTGGGACCGACAGACAGGTAGTATATATTTGAGTATTTGAGGCTTACCTCACAACAAAAAAGATTTCCATATAGATGAAGACATAGACCTGCCTATTAATCTAAAATGAAACACCAATAACAAATACATGAAAACAGCGTCGAGGCACGAGCTCCTAGGGGTGTGCAGTCTACATGTAAACAAAGACCGAAACTGAAAAAGTTGATGTCAGCATTGCTACTGCTTTGAACACAAGGCGATATCATCATACACGGAGAGAAATATACATGCCAAAGTTCAGCTCCCTCATTCCAATAAATTCACGAGAAAGGAGGCTCAAAAAGCGAAATATGCCTTTTGAGAGAATGTTAGAGCTTGGTAAAAACAAGGTCAAATTTAAAATATTGCCCCCTAAAATAACTAAACATACATCGCCCCACACTCCGTCGCAGTGGTGACTCAGCATAACACCACTGCCACAGGCTAATTTGCATATCACGTGACCGGACTTTTCTCTTGTTTGTAAACAAACGCGCTTTTTCAGAAATCAGTAAAGAACGGACTAATTCAAGCATTTGGGGGCGCTTTACATATTGTTTTGCATAACTATATAGATATGCTACTACAACTGCGACAGTGAGTTGCATGACAATATATATTTATGCATCAAAGTGACCGTGTCGCTAGCTCTCCGTTGGGCTTCGATGACAGCACGTGGAGCCGTACAACCAATGTAAACATAGGATAACTACACAAAAACAAGTAGATTTTTACGTATTTGCATACTTTCTCAATGAAAGTTAACGATTCTTTGACATTTGTTTATGAAAATGTGTAGACTTGTCAAACATGAAACGGATGAAAAGCATATGCAATATCTTGAATGAACTGTGAAAGATGTGACGAATCGTCACATGGCGCTGGCCTGTGGCAGAGGTACTATGCTAGCTGGCTGCCGGCCGCATGGAACTCTGGGTAGGAGAGTGACATCGCCCTACATAAGTATAAAACAGAGGTTGGGGGCACATAGCCCTGCATATGTATATAGACAATTGGATAATGCTTCGTCACACGTGACGACCACCGTTAGAGCCTATATACATAGGGTGTTGTGCTTATGGCTACAAATTTCCGTGTCTTCGAACACCTGCAATATACATAATATCTAAAAAGTTACCGAACACAACAGACTTCTATTGTCAGTGGTTACGCTTCTCTATTATAATTATGAAATAATTGCCTCGGCTAAGCAAAACATTTGTCAACAAATATATTGTGTATGAAGATTAATGAAACCGTCATGAACGTTCACACATGTAAGTTGATCTTTGTCTTGGCGGTCGGTTAACGAGTAAACACAGTTCGAGACCACTCACTTGTAGCCAACTACTGATCTATTGATCTTCGGCGTTCGGCGCTAATTAAGTCACGTCGCAACACAAGCGCGGGAAAATCTACCCCGGTCAAGATTGAACGTGTCGCTGTGTGACGTCACAGAGGGGACGCCACTGGTAGCTATGGAGAAGATGGCGGCCGGCATGTGACAGGTGCGTTGAAATTTACATGTCAAAGAAAGTGTGAGCGTTATTGTGTGTGCACCTCTTGTGTGTGTAGGCATACGTTGATTTTAAACACACATGTGCATGCTGAGCAATTGTGACGCAATGGTGTACAGTTACAGGTAGATCGCCTGTCATCAACCAAGTTGATTCGTCAGGTAGCATGGAGCCTTGTTTATTTTTTTATTTTATTGACAGCTGATCGAATGTGTGTGTGTGTGTGTGTGTGTGTGTGTGTGTGTGTGTGTGTGTAATGATGCCATGATGTGATAGATAGTTTACATTTGCTACAGAGTCGGTGAGCGTTTAATCCACGCACGTAGGATTCCTTGTCATTTATTGATCCTGCTGTGTTGGGGTTAAAAAAACATTCAATCATGATATGTCATTTGACAATAATTTGAAATTTTTGCAGACGTCTCAAATTTCGAAAGAGACATCACATAAAGTGACATCTATTTTTCTTATATTCTTTTCTTTATGTTTGAAATAACAACTCGACACAGTGCATGTTCATGGAAACTTTACTACCGTATTTTTGCAATGTGAACAAATGCAAGTCTGATTTAAGTCCCAGCCTTCCCAAACATGGGTTTGGGGGCACGGGTGGCCCATTTGTCTAAGGCGCTGCAATTCGCCATGCAGAGTTACGTCCCTTGGGCGCGCCAGCAACCTATGATTGTGGGTTTGAATCCTGGTTCACCCCGATTATGTCTCTAGGTTTGTCAGCACCATACCGCTGCTCGTGGGTTTCACCGAAGTGGTAAATGTCTGAGACCTGCATCACTTTGGGCTTTCCTCCCACATTAAGCTGACACGCCGTGATATAATTAACTGGAATACTGTTAAAAGTGGCTTTGAACCCAACTCACTCACTCACTCACTCCCAAACTTGGGGTTCTTGGGACACCTCACATATTTCACTGATTTGTGCCATAAGAAAAGACTAAAGTAATACAATTCATGTTAATTTCAAACCTGTAAATTGACATGTTGCACCAACTGGGATGGTAGTCATACTGTAAATCCTTGAATAAACGACCAGCGTTTATTTATTTTGGAAGATCCCGAGACCAAGCGTATATACATGGCAGACTTACTTGTTTCAGAAAGGGATGTTTACATCAAAGCCTTGTATTTTTTTCACTCACGTTCTGTTTCAAACTGTATACATATGGTATGGATTCTTGAAGACATTAATTGGTAGGATTCATCTTAATGCAATGAAGTATTACCTTTTAAAACCCTTTGTCAGGACCGCTGTGTCCAGTAGAAATCCAACAGGACCAGTATATTTTTATTTTATTTTATTTACAGACCACCATCATATAGCTTGAATATTGTTGAGTGTGGTAATAAACAACAAATAACCCCCCTCCCAAAACTGCACAACTTACGCCATCAAAAGAACGGGGTAATGAGATATAAACAAGACAAACATCACAAAAGGATGCGTGGAGAGCAATGTCCTTAGTTTGTAACAAACTCTTCCTGAACTAGCAAAGTCTCAGTGGGAGGTAGCTACATATGAAAGAGACTATTTGGGCAGGTACATCCAAAATCTGTTCCATGGATTGTAACACAATAGATTTGTTTGATTCCCATAGGTTTCTTAACAATTGCAACGTTTATCTACTTAAACAATTCACAATTTCTTTAGTTTTATCTATTTGTTCAGTATGGGGCACTGTCCAAATGTGCCCCCAGGACCTCGGTCCCCCTTACTCATTGCTGAAGACTAATTCCAACTCAGAAACTTCACTGGACCTATCAAATGTTGAACCTCCTACATGAACAGGTTGAATAGTATGTAAAATAGATATGGCAGAATGGTCCTAGTGCATAGGTTTACCATTTGTCCATATCTTTTTACAGCCCACATAGCCCATGTAGAACTCTCAATAGAACTTGGCACATGTAAAATTCCTAACCTCTATAGACGATGCCCCAAATACCCGACATGTCGAAGTATCAGTCTTCAAGAACTCACAAAACGCTGAGGAATCATTGAGCATGAAACCCGTGAAGATCCGTGGTAGAATAGGTCTTTATCTTGCCAGAAAAGGCGGCTATGCTTGTCATAAGAAGTGACTAACGAGATCGGGTGGTCAGGCTCGCTGACTTTGTTAATGCATGTCATCATATCTCAATTGCGTGGACAAACAAACAAACAAACAAACAAACTCATTGACCACATGCCATGGAACTTGGTATCAATGTTAAACAATACATTTGACCTAACAGGGATCTCTTAAGAAAGGTAACATGGGCTCTGATATTACTTATAAAAAAATAAAATATTTTACTCACAAAATCCTCACTGACCCTGGATGCAGGCATCTTCCATAGCCGAAATGCCAGAATGTGTGATGTCACCTCCAGTCATGGAAGTTAGGCTCCTGTTCTTTATTTGGAAAAAAATGAGTTATGCATGCTGTCCCAATATGCCTGCCCCTGTCTCCCCAATATGTCTGCATGCACTAGTGTATTACACAAGCCAAGGCAAGCATTCAACTTTCTGGGAACGAGTTGCAGAGAACAATTGTTTCAACAGAGGCCCCCCTATACATGTGGCTGTCTGTGCCCCCTACCCTGAACTCACTGTACATCGCCCTCCTATGGTGGTGTTTCAGGAGCATGTGCCCGGGACTGTAGCCACCTGCTGGATATACCGCCTGGACGTGGAGGCCGAACAAGGTAGGAATCCCTGGCAGTCCTCACGACACCATATTCACGCAGATCACATAGATCACAATCAAATGGGGAACCTACCTCTAGGGCTGTGATGAGTAGAAAAGAATGTACCCCTTTCTCAAAACCTAACCTGATCTGGAGTTCTAGATTTCAGCGGTAATATGCCACAATGTCCTTTCCATCCTATGTGAAAAAATGATTGAAAATTGAATTTGTCTGAACTTCTGAAATGTTAAATAAATGTTAGATAAATAATTGGACAGCATTTCATCTGGTACCCATATGCAAATATTACTCCGACAGAGCACAATTTCAGTATTGACTCTTTTGTGGACTTTGACGGTAATTGACCTCTGGTACACAGTATCCACCGCTAGCGATACTGACAGACAAAAGGTTTCAGGAACATCTAGGAGCCGGCTTTCCAAAAATACCAACCAAAGAAAAGGTCAATTCCAGCAATTAAGTAGAAGCAATCTCTTGGAGTAACATACGTTTGGCATACTGAGTGTGAAAAGCTGATTTTTCTAGCATCAAAAGAAAACCGGAGAGCATGAACATGGCCTGAGAAGACCACCTTTTGTTTGTATGTACCTACCTTTGAGGAAAATCAGCTTGGGACAAAGATTCATGTTTAAACAAGTAAAAAACACTTCCAGAGAGCATGAGGGCGGTCGGGCAGCCTAGTGGTTAAAGCGTTCGCTCATCACGCTGAAGACCCGGGTTCGATTCCCGACATGGGTACAATGTGTGAAGCCCATTTCTGGTGTCCCTCGCCGTGATATTGCTGGAATATTGCTAAAAGCGGTGTAAAACAATACTCACTCACTCACTCACTCCAGAGAGCATGTCATATCAGCCATTAAATTACTTCACTTAGCATTACCTCGCTGTTTGGTCTTGTATACACCCAAGCAAGGTATTGTTGAAAAGAACATCTTATTGTCATTCCTCTGAATGGCCAGTTGTGGTTGGAAGTTCCTTGTATTGAAGTGCCCATTGCACAGCTATAATTATAATGGCACGGCTTATATAAGACCTGAACCCTGAAGGGCACCCTTGGAAGTATTTTTTTGACAAAAGTACCTGGTGGCGAGTTTATGATATGATGCCTGTGATAAATGTACCGTCAGACAAGTAAACAATGTTAAACTAGACAAATACATTCCATAGCTGGTTACAGATGTGATCAATAGTTTCTGTACCAGAATCAGGGTATATTTTGTTAGTTACCTAATGCATTATGTTAAAGTTGTCTGTGAATCCTGCCATGGTGGATTAACATTTTGAATGTATGTCTGGAATTCTGGTGGACAAAGAGCTGTTGGCCTCACACAGGTCCTGACATCACCAGTGACCCCACCATGAGGTGGGTGAGGCAGATTTGTTATCTGGACCTGGAGTTGTATGAGACATGTAATCGGTACTTTGGCATCGTAGGTGTGAGCTTTCATTGTGTTTGATGTAAACTGGGGGTATATTTGATACTTTTATGAGTTTCACTGATGTATTTAGTCACACCAACCATTACCAATATAATTTCAGATAGATTATCTGTAATCTGTTTCCTATTAACAAGTGATCTGATCCTTGTGAAAGGTGTATGTGTTGCCTTTAAACAACTGATATGTTCCCAGTCGACAACAGCTGATTTTATCCAAGTAAATGGATAATTTTGTTCTAGTCAACAGCTTATTCGTTCCTATATACAGCTGATCTGTTCCCAGTCAACAGCTGATCTGTTTCCAGTCAACCGCTGATCTCTTCCCTGTCAACAACTGATCAGCTCTTAGTCAACAGCTGATCTGTTTCCAGTCAACAGCTGACCTGTTCCTAGTCAACAGCTGATCTATCCCCAGTCAACAGCTGATCTGTTCCCACTCAAGAGCTGATCTGTTCCTATGAACAGCTGATCTGTTGCTATGAACAGCTGATCTGTTCCCAGCCAATCAACAGCTGATCTGTTCCCAGTCAACAGCTGATCTGTTCTCAGTCAACAGCTGATCTGTTCCCAGTCAGCAGCTGATCAGCTCCCAGTCAACAGCTGATCAGCTCCGAGTCAATGGCTAATCTGTTCCCAGTCGACAGCTGATCTGTTTCCAGTCAACCGCTGATCTGTTCCCAGTCAATGGCTGATCTGTTCCCAGTCAATGGCTGATCTGTTCCCAGTCAACAGCTGATCTGTTTCCAGTCAACAGCTGATCTGTTCCCAGTCAACAGCTGATCTGTTTCCAGTCAACCGCTGATCTGTTCCCAGTCAACCTCTGATCTGTTTCCAGTCAACCGCTGATCTGTTCCCAGTCAATAGCTGATCTGATCCCAGTCAACAGCTGATCTGTTCCCAGTCAACAGCTGATCTGTTCCTATGAACAGCTGATCTGTTCCCAGTCAATGGCTGATCTGTTCCTAGTCAACAGCTGATCTATCCCCAGTCAACAGCTGTCTGTTCCCTGTCAAAAGCTGATCTGTAACCACTCAACAGCTGATCTATCCCCATTCAACAGCTGATCTGTTCCTATGAGCAGCTGATCTGTTCCCAATCAACGGCTGATCTGTTCCCACTCAACAGCTGATCAGCTCCCAGTCAACAGCTGATCTGTGATGTCCTCATCTACAAGGACTGATGATCTCATTAATGGTTCAATTGCTGATTCCAAGCATCTTGTTCACTCACCATAAACACACACACATCCTGTAATCAATGAAATGATCAGTACTATTGTGGCAAGTGAAAGCGACGAGCATGTTTGGGCGTGAATTGCACGCCTATTGACCACAGTGGAGTCAGTGCTTGTGACTGCCTAGCCCAGGCATAAGCAGAGTTTGTGTAGCAGGGCTTAGGTGGGGGTGATTTGAGCCACATAACACTGATAATTTCATAGTGACTCTGAATGGCTGGGTAATGGGTCAGTAGCGTTGTGGGCTGGGAATGTTTCAAGCACAAGAAGTGTTGTTGAGTTTGATCTGATGTTGATATAGAGCTTCAAGTACATGCCACTGTCTACGGGTGTTGAGCTCACCTGGGAATATGTGTTGTTCGCTCGTCAATGGCAGGACGTGACAGGTAAGTAATGCCTCACATTAATCTAAAAACTTGGACCTCAATGGGGCTGTGATACTTACATGGTGAATGGGCATATTGACATTTGCTGGAAACACTGTAGGTTTACAAGAATTTTTGTCACAGCACCAGGTTGCACTGTTATAGGAGGTTTTATTTGAGCTCAAAGTACTGGGAAAGTTGTTTTATGTTCGTCATAAAAATAGGTAAATTTTTGAAACCGACTTTTGATCATGTTATTTCTTACATATACAATAAACTACGGTTATAACGAACTCAAAGGGACCACTAATTTTAGTTTGTAATAACTGTAGTTTGTTATAAGCATATATACAGCATTTTTCAACAAATGCCTGGAACTAAAACATAAGTTTGTTATATCCTTCAGTTCATTATAAGCGTGTTCGTTTTAAACATAGTTTACTGTATAGGGAAAGTTAAACGAAAGTTGTGTATTATTGAGCCTTGGAAATATTTTTGTTGTATTGCTGACCACAGATTCATTTATGTTAGTAACACTTGCATTTGTAAGCATGTAGTGTTGTCATAGGTAAAGGTGTATGTTGTGTGGACCATGTAAGGTAGCTAGGAAGTGGACACTTTCTTGTTTTTGCACCTGTGTGATCTTGTTCTTACCCAGGGCCCTCTTCCACAAAGCAATCTTAGCACTGTGACTATTGTAAGCCTGTCTTAAGGGACAAGTTCAAAAGTCTGATGTCGGATAAAAATCTTAATTCCTTAAGTTTAGGGGTGGGGGAGTTGATGGACCTACAAGTTTTCCATCCGACAGAATCAATTTACCTGATTTCTAAATGTTTTGTATAGTAACTATACTAATCCCATCCTGTTTCAATCATATGCTGTTTGGACTTGTCATAAATACAGCCAGTCTTCCACAAGGTAGGGTTTTATCAATGCCGGCAATAGTAGTAAGTTGTTGTTTGTTTGTTGTTTAACGCCACACTCAGCAATATTCCAGTTATATGATGGCGGTCTGTAAATAATCGAGTCAGGACCAGACATTTCAGTGATTGACATCATGAACATTGATCCACACTTGGGATACGATGCCATGCATCAACCAAGTCAGCGACCCCGGCCAGCCGATCCCGTTAGTTGCCTCTTACAACAAGCATAGTCGCCATTTACGGCAAGCATGTGTCCTTATGATGATTACATTTTGCAAAACCATTAATAATGGCAAATGTCTACTTGTCCTTATGATATATTAACTATTGGGCAGTCTGGCAGGGACAACACGAATAGTGCCAGTTTCTAACGCTGAGCACATAATTCTGAAGTACCCACAGTTTGATGGCGTCAAGCCCAAGAAAGCATGACCATTTACACATAACACTGTGATTAGTGATGGAGTATGGTAAATATGGCTTGGAGGTATTGTGTGTTCAAAGATCAATGTTGTGTGGACAAAGGGTAAGTCAAGACACACATTTAAACATTATTGACATGCACTTGGCTCAAGTAGACATAAACATTAGTTGCATTTTTCAGCAATAGTATGCCCTGGTGCATGTTTTATATAGCTAAATCGAGCCCACTCAAGGCAAAAGGAGGATTAATGTTTGTTAATGTTGTGAATCGCTGTAAGTTCATCTATCAGTTATTACATAGAGGCAAACTATTGATGGCTGAAGGATGATGGACCCAAGCTTGTACTTAAAGTGTTGTTACTTTGTGGCCAGGGATGAATGCAGCAGCATGGCTCGGATCGGCTCCGGTACCAGTTGCTGGTACGAACACCAAGGAGGCGGTACTCTGTTAAACCTCCTTATATCAACTCACACCAGATCGGCCTATAGAGATCCTGATCAGTCGATGAATCTTCGTGGCGTAGTGACTCGGCATCAATGAAATCAATTTATCCCTGAGATTATTTTGTTCCTATTCGCCAGATTGTCTTCGCTAAGTGAATGAATTTGTTCCGAAAAGTTTGAAACACAACAGTTCCCTGCCAAGACCAATTGAAAAACAAACATTCTTGGATATCTTTATCAATTATAGACTCTTCTGACAACTGTCCGAGAAATTTAAATCCTGACCGTAGTGAACACATCTGTTTATCTGTCTTCCAGGTGATAAACCACAATCTGTATTTGATTTGTAAGAAATATTTGCCGTACATTGACATCCGTTTAGGTAGGAATATCCGCCGTTATCAGAGATTAGCCCGACAGGAGGGATTGTCAGGAGGTTGAGTGTTTGGCCTACTGGCCCAGGTGTGACAGGCATGGTGATTATAACATTAGCAGATCATCTTCAGATCAATCATGCTGTTACTAGTTTGTGATATCTTGGTAATACATAAACAGTCATTAGATATTGCATTTACTCCACAGGTTTGCTATCCAATATTTCTCATTTTTTCTTTAATGGATTTCATGGTCAATATGCCAGGATCCAAAACCATGGAAACAAAAACAAAAGAAATTGTTGCCAGGGTTGGTTTAAAAATCAGATGTCCAAAATAGGCTCATTTTTTATTGAACAATATTTGTTCTCTTTGTTGTTTTATATATGTCAATACATTCGTCCATAATGCAAGAAACTATGTTGACTTTGGTATAGCTAACAAACCAGATGGCTCATATAGTCTGTGTGAGCTTTTCTGAATGCGTCAATGAATTAAAATTATGAACTAAAAACTGAAACAAAATCACAGCTCATGACAACTTTTTGAGCAATTGGGTTTCTCTTTTAATTGGCTTTTGACATTTTTCATTGGGTAACCAATATATTTTAACTCATCTATTCATCACTCTTTGGGGTATTTCCCCAAAATTAGTGAACATTTTAAGATTTAATAAATATGAAATAACGTTGTAGATGTACATGATAAGTGTTCTAAATATATAGGCTTGACTCGGAAAGTAAATTAGCTTGTAATTGTGTTTTGGAAATTAGCTCCCTTGTATGCATTTGGGTATTTTGGCTGTTTTTATACATTTGAGTTATTCATTTAATGCTTGCGTTTCTGTACGCAAGTGAAGTGAAAGTAATCAGGTTTTGAATATTTTTTGGGGTTTTTTTTATGCAAATACGCTGCTTATCTGTAGCTCTGAAAATCAAAGAATTCAGGTTTCATGCAGTCTCTCATGATACGTTGTGTGACCAGTCATAATATTAAAAAAATCACAGATAACTCATTTCACAGAGCTTAAACTATTTCATGCAAAGTTTGGTCTGGTCATACGTAAGTTTGCATTTGGTGAATAGAAAATAATTCTTTCCATATTTAATATTTTTGTTAATTATTTTGAGGTTGGTTGATCTGTATGCCAGTGAAGAAAATGTATGACTTGAGATCGTTATATGTGTGTCCCCTGACCAAGTATATGATTACAGTTGAAGTACTGCGGGGATGATAAGGCACAACTGGTCTTGTGTTGCACTACAGCAGGGTAGTCTATACCAGCTGAATTAATCTGTTGACTTGCGACAGGGATGTTTTATGAGGGATTAGAAACTATGGCCGATATCAGAGATATCAGTAGTCGTGGGTGTAGGGGCAGGAATAAGAGATGTTTTATTACAACTGCTAAGTCTGTTAGGCTAGGATGATCCTTGGTCAAATAGGTCTCTTTTGAAAACTGTGTTGCCATTATGATCGGTTTGCTTTTATATAGACACTGCTGTGTGATATATCACTCCTGGCTTGCCTGTGATTCGGATTTGATCAATGGTTATACATGTATTCAGTTCATGTTGGTAGTGTAAGAGAGTTGTACTTAAATTTTCAATATTGCATTTAAAATTGGCATAGATGTTTTAGATTTTTGAAAAATTAAGTTCAAATAAAATGAATTAAGATGAATATGAGAAAATGGCCAAAGTTTATTTTTCTAGAGACGTCTATAAAAAAAAGAAGTATAAAATAACAATGAAATGAATTAAAATCAGTATGAAAAAAACGACAATTTTTATAAAACCTTTTTTTTTATATTTCAGAAGTTGGTGTGATTACATTGTTTGGTAGTCATGTAAGTGTTGTTAAACCTATGGCACCTGTTCGTTATAATGTTACCACTGCCATCAGGGTTGAAAGATTCATGTATTTGCACATGTCAGCCCCCTTATTAGCGACTGAACGGTCGCATACGCGACTGAATTTTAACACCATTATTTTAATTTTGGTTACCAGTTTGGCTCCTTAATTATTGTCATCTTTACTGTAGAAATAACCGATTCATAGCTGGATGTTATTTGCAAGATCGACGAGAGAAAATAATGTCCGTATTCCATAGCACATCACCGGCATGTAAACACTGTAATATCACAAACTATCTTCAGTCTTAAATTCTTTTCAATTACAAATGGGGGCACGGGTGGCCCAGTCGTCTAAGGCGCCGCAATTCGCTGTGCAGAGTTGTGTCTCTTGGGCATGCCAGAAACCTATGATTGTGGGTTCGAATCCCGGTTCGCCCTGATTATGTTTCTAGGTTTGTCAGCACCATACCCATGCTCATTGGTTTGACCGAGCGGTAAATGTCTGAGACATGCATCACTTCGGGCTTTCCTCCCACTATAAGCTGACACGCCATGATATAACAGTAACTGGAATAATGTTAAAAGCTGCGTTAAACACAACTCACTCACTCACTCAAATAAAAGTAATAATATCCCAAGTGCATTTCACCTGAAGTCCAGTTTTGTATCATAAGCATCCAATGAAAAGCGTTTGTGTAGCAAGCTCCATACATACTGCACAGAATGCGCTATTTGTGTAGTTTTAACATAGTGGTAGTGTTTGGAGTATTGACTTTGATTTGCTGTTCGACAGTGACATGCAAACTTGTGGTGTTTTCATTATTTCGTCAAAAACATCCAAGCAGTGAAATGATGTCGAAAGGGGTAGAATAGGTCTTCAGCCCATGCTTACCGTAAAAGACAACTATGATTTTCGTAAAAGGCGACTGACAGGATTGAGTGGTCAGGCTCGCTGACTTGGTTGATGCATGTCGTCGTATCCAAATTGAGTGGATCGATGCTCATGACATCAATCACTGGATTGTCTGGTCCAGACTCGATTATTTACAGACTGCCGTCACATAGCTGGAATATTGCGTTAAACAACATACAAACAAACAATCAAACTCATTTGCTGTCATTTTTTTATGATCCCCCCTTAATCTCAACCCCCACTATAAATGAGCAGTGACCCTTAGTTTTTTATGAATGATGGCTTATTTTGCTCTAATGTATCATGGAAGTATATTCCATATTTTCTTACCTGGGAGAGTATGATTGATTTGATTGATTTGTGACTAATGAAGGTAGTTTTCTGTTTTCATATATTTTCTTACAGATGTTCTTTTTCATTATAAGTTTATTATCAAGCACCCATTCAGTGAAGCAGGCAATCTCGTCAGGTTTATTGAAGGTTGTCATGTGGAAACACTACTTGTAGTAATTCCTGACTTATCTAATACCTGTTATTGATAAGGAACTCTGCATGCCTTTAAGCTAAGCCTTGTGTAAGCATGTTTTGACATACATAATTGTATATTGTAGTACATTCCTGGAGTAATACTTGAGGCAGTAGAAGGTATAGGGCTTCCCTGGCTACTATACATGTATACCAGGTAAACAGCCCCGGTGGAATGTAGGGGGTCGGGGATTAGGAGGCCTAGGGACTGACAGCAGGCTGGGGACATTTACAGGTGTATACTTGCCCTGCTGGGACACAGATATAATTATCATAAACTATTGACTTGAAACATGGATAGTTGCGTACTGAATGGTAGGGCTGTCAAAAAAGATTGATGATTGGAATTCGGAACAGTTGGCACATTCGGTACATTTGGCACATTAGGCACCATAACCTCATGGGTTCCGCCGTAGTGGTAAACACCTCAACCTGCATCACTTA
This sequence comes from Haliotis rufescens, assembly GCF_023055435.1. Classification (NCBI taxonomy): domain Eukaryota; kingdom Metazoa; phylum Mollusca; class Gastropoda; order Lepetellida; family Haliotidae; genus Haliotis; species Haliotis rufescens. Next base: position 90,340,493 of record NW_025963779.1, on the reverse strand, counting down.
GGGCTTTACTCACGGGCGGTTGGGGCGGTCGGGTAGCCTAGTGGTTAAAGCGTTCGCTCGTCACGCCGAAGACCCGGGTTCGAATCCCGACATGGGTACAATGTGTGAAGCCAATTTCTGGTGTCCCCCGCCTTGATATTGCTGGAATATTGCTAAAAGCGCCGTAAAATCATACTCACTCACTCACTCACTCAGGGGCGGTGGGGTAGCCTTGTGGTTAAAGCATTAGCTTGTCATGCTGAAGACCTGGGTTCGATTCCCCACATCGGTACAATGTGTGAACCCATTTCTGGTGCCCCCCGTGATACTGCTGGAATATTGCTAAAAGCGGCAGAAAACCATACTCATTCACTAAGGCTTAATTCCCAAATTAAGCTGAACTGCAGTGATATAACTGAAATACTGTGGCTTCAAGTGTCTGTAAACCAACGCCCACACATGCTAGGGACATGGATTATGCTACGTTCACTGACTAAAAGCCATGTAGATTACCAGCATACAACACACCAAACCTTGACCACAGGCATGTGAGGTGAGTGAGGGGAAAAGGGGTTTTGAAATGATCACATACTTAAATATAGTGCACTGCATGCACATTCGTGTGTGTGTGTCTGCTTGTACTAGACCGGACTAATGCCATTGTTTCAGTGCAAGCCCACTGAGATACCATGTCGCATTTTAACTTGGATAGTGTTCTGATTATGAGCAGACCAGTCCTTGTGTTTTCCCTTAATGCTGAACACCAGGCAGGTTTACAAGGACCATCTTTGAATGACTTTTGGTATGCCGCACCGGGGTTTGAACCACTGACCTTTTGTTCTCTGTGAAGACTTTTCCATGAAGACTGCCTTCATTTTGTGCTATTGTTTTATGGTTTGTACCGAAAGTTTTGTATCCCAATATTACAACTGGCAATATCCCCACTGGATGTGCTCTCTCGGTATGTGTGTCTGGTTGTGTCTAGACACTATTAAACCTCTCACCTCAATTAAAGGTTTCCTTTCTCAGCGTCTTTATGGCTTCTAATATCCATAAACATTGATTGACAATTTTAGAGTTTATTCAAACTATATGTCTGAGGTGAGTGCACCCCAGGCCTTGCCAGGTACAGGGCCTATCAAACAGCCATCTACACCAGCCTGACACTGCCAGGAACAATTACCTGTGAGATAGTAGATACCTGGGCTGTATACAGGGCTATTGTTGCTGTGGAAGTCACAGAAAATGCACCTATTGTCCAGCCAGGACTCCAGGAACACCACGGATCCCCACTCAGCCCAGTAGTCGGTTGTTGTATCTGGAACTACAGAATAATGCCAACACTGCTGTGAAGAAGTTTATATGGTTCTTAGTGATAACATTGGGTTGGAACTTGTTCCGTGGCAACTGGGATAAGTCTGCACACCTGAACCAGTTTGTCTATGATTAGTAAAAGGTGATTCTTTCTTCAAACAGAATTTACTCGGGGATGTGTTTGTGTGTTACACTTTCCAAGCTTAGTCATTCTACCGTATATAACTTGTGTTAATTCCAAAAGATTTCATTGTCCATGGTCAGATTGGATGAGATAATCAACGTACAGCATAATAACATAGGAACCCTAGGAAGAGATGTTTTGGATGTCAACTTTTTTATTATGAGGAACACAATGTTTCGTAGAGCTGGGACGATACACCAACTGTGCGATCTGATACGTATCACGATACTTTGCTCATGATCTGATACGTATCACGATACTTTGCTCATGATCCGATACGTATTGTGATACTTGCATGTGCACTTATCTGTGGTGCGTAAGCCATCTTTTTCATAGAAAGGATTGCCAAATACCTGGCACACTGATGATTTACAGTGGGCAGTGTCAGGTATGGCGCAATGGATGAAAATATTTACGCGTTCACTACTCATTTTCATTAGTTTTGTGTTTTCTTTTTCGTTGTTTAACGCCGCACTCAGCAATATTCCAGCTATATGATGGCGGTCTGTAAATAATCGAATCTGGACAAGACAATCCAGTTATTGACATCATGAGCATTGATCCACGCATTTGGGATATGATGACATGCCATTTTCACTCGTAATTCAAGAAAACATTTAAGGTAAGAATCGATACTTTTTACTTCGTGTGCGACTGTGATCGATACTTGTATAGAGAAGTAAAAAATCGCGATATCGGTGTATCATCCCACCACTAATGTTTCAGATTATATACTTACTCCTTCATCATTCACCTGATGAAGGAGTAATTTAAGTATATACTCCGAAACGTAGTAATCCTCTTTATAAAGAAGTTGACATCCATAAAATTTCTTCCTTATGTGTATCACTGAATTTCCTTTCAAAGACTTAACATAGGACCCTGTTCTACTGGATCTATTACATATCTGATATGTGACATTGCCCTCCCAATGAGGGGACTTGAGTGTTAATATGACCAGGGTATGTGTGATCACCAGCCAATGTGACAGGTTTGTGATATATACGGTGTGTGTTCGAGTCTCTGTGGGGAGGGCAAGGAGGTCCTGCCTTCAGTTGTCTGACCAGCAGTATTTGGACAGGCCATGTGTGATTTATACTGTACTTGTTGAGAGCAGTTGTTCCAGCACTCTTGGAGTCATATTGGACAATAAAAGTCATTTTATGGCTAGCCCTACGCTGTATGTTGAATTTACCAACATTACTGACATTGGCACTGAATGATCGCCAGTTCGGTTGTGTCATTATATGTTGCATTGTGTTGCATTGTGTTGGATTGAGTTCAATACAGTTTGTTGCATCAGACTATATGTGGTAACGTCTTTCATGGTGTACGTTGAGATGCTAGATATTTCATAATATGGCTAACCAGGCCATGACGGATGTGTAGAAGTTGGTTATTCATAGAAACCCAAGCTTTATGGATTTCACTGTAACACCATGGTGATTCTGGGTTAGAATTGGTCCCCAATGACCTGTGCTTGTTGCAAGAGGTGACTGATTGGATTGTGTGGTCAAGCTCGGCAACGTGGTTGATTGCGTGTCATTGCACTTAGACGTGGGATATAAATCACTGGTATGTCTGGTCTGGTCAAATAGCAGGAATATTACTGCTGAACAACAAACAGCAAGTTCAGCATTCTTTATACGCAAAGTTTCGAGGATAGAACTTACAAGTAACTTTTAAGACTGAATGATGTTACAGTAGTTGTTACCATATTGGTAGTGGTGATGAGAATCTTGATGTCATCTTGAAGTACCATTTTCTTGTGTAGAATGACGTGTTTGTGCGTGGCGTGGCGTGGCGTGGCGTGGCTCGGCGTGGCTCGGCGTGCATGCATGGCATGTTTTTTTATTAATGAATGTGTAAACTGATTGGCAGATGCCATTAAGTTAACTCACCATTGTTAACAGCGATCATGGTGAGATTATCATAGTTAGCACCTTTATATAAACATTAGTTGTGAGGGAATTAAGACCTATCATAAATGATGTACTAGGACTCATTGTGTGCAGTACATCCGCCATGTTTGTGTTTGTCCATGTATCAGCCAGACAGCTGTATTATAATACATCCAGGCCTCCTGGATATGTACAGTATATTCCAAGTGGGGTCAAGTGCTAAATATGATATCTCCCCAATAACTACTTAGATTATCATTCATTGTATGGTGTGTTATTGGTAATGTCTCACTTTAAGGCACTGAGTTAAAACATGTTTCTTGAAGGAACTTATGTGTGTTGAACAGTTTTCATTCGCAGATGTTGTCAGGCCTAAGATTTTCCAAATACTTTGATTAATTTGAATGTTACAGCTACAAGTACGTCTTATACAAAACACGTACGCTTATTAACTTTTATTGGAGGATATCATGCATGTTTTCCCTTCCTCCACAGACACAGCAATATTGTTATTAGTTCAATGGCACTTTCCTGTGAGCAGCCTGTTCTACTGATCACTGTGTATTGATGACGGTGTATTGATCATTGTCTATTGTATATCTATTGTACAGATATATCTGCTCATCACTGTGTATTGGTCACTGTGTATTGATCACTGTGTATTGATCACTGTGTATTGGTCACTGTGTATTGATCACTGTGTATTGATCATTGTGTATTGATCACTATGTATTGATCACCGTGTATTGGTCACTGTGTATTGATCACTGTGTATTGGTCACTGTGTATTGATCGCTGTGTATTTATCATTGTGTATTGATCACTGTGTATTGGTCACTGTATTGATCACTGTGTATTGGTCACTGTGTATTGATCACTGTGTATTGATCACTGTGTATTGATCATTGTCTATTGGGATATCTATGGTATAGATATATCTGCTCATCACTGTCTGTTAATCACTGTGTATTGGTCACTGTATTGCAGGTTGATGGTGAGACGGGGGCACTAGGAACCATGTCCTGCTATGACACCCTGGGATACCGGGGCAGCCCGGGCCGCTCCCCACTGCGAGGCGTCCACGACCTGACCACAATGTACCCGGACTCGGACAGCGGTATCAGGTCAGTAGGCACTTGTCACCTGGTATGTGAGATGTTGTCAGTAGGCACTTGTCACCTTCAGTGTGAGGTGTTGTCAGTAGGCACTTGTCACCTCATATGTGAGGTGATGTTAGTAGGCACTTGTCACCTCAGATGTGAGGTGTTGTCAGTGGGCATTGCCACCTCATGTGTGAGGTGTTATTAGTAGGCACTTGTCACCTCATTCGTAAAGTGTTGTCAGTTGGTACTTGTCACCTTCAGTGTGGGGTGTTGTCGCTAGGCACTTGACACCTTCAGTGTGAGGTGTCAGTAGGCACTTGTCACCTTCAGTTCAATATCATTTCCTTTTCTCAGCTCCACATTCCGCACAAAATCCAGAGTCTTCACAACCGATGATTTTTCAATGGCTCCTACCAGACTTACAAGATCAAGGTCAATGTCAAGGCTGAATTCTGGAAGTCGAGACACATCCCCAACAGGAAGTGTGGTGTCACTGACCATGCCAGTGGACTACTCTATACGCAATCTCCATGACAACCTAGAAGACAGTGAGACACGGAGATCGGTCCTGATGCACAAGCTGAAGGAAGCTCAGGAGACTCTATCAGTGAGTACCTGTGTGTGGATAACGTGTTGTGTTGTGAGTACCTGTGTGTGAATGACGTGTTGTGTTGTGAATACCTGTGTGTGGATGACGTGTTGTGTTGTGAGTACCTGTGTGTGGATGACGTGTTGTGTTGTGGTGAGTACCTGTGTGTGGATGGATTGTTGTGTTGTGGTGAGTACCTGTGTGTGGATGGATTGTTGTGTTGTGGTGAGTACCTGTGTGTGGATGGATTGATGTGTTGAGGTGAGTACCTGTGTGTGGATGGATTGTTGTGTTGTGGTGAGTACCTGTGTGTGGATAGATTGTTGTGTTGTGGTGAGTACCTGTGTGCGGATGGATTGTTGTGTTGTGGTGAGTACCTGTGTGTGGATGGATTGTTGTGTTGTGGTGAGTACCTGTGTGTGGATGGATTGTTGTGTTGTGGTGAGTACCTGTGTGTGGATGGATTGTTGTGTTGTGAGTACCTGTGTGTGGATGGATTGTTGTGTTGTGGTGAGTACCTGTGTGCGGATGGATTGTTGTGTTGTGAGTACCTGTGTGCGGATGGATTGTTGTGTTGTGGTGAGTACCTGTGTGTGGATGGATTGTTGTGTTGTGGTGAGTACCTGTGTGTGGATGGATTGTTGTGTTGTGGTGAGTACCTGTGTGTGGATGGATTGTTGTGTTGTGAGTACCTGTGTTTGGATGGATTGTTGTGTTGTGGTGAGTACCTGTCTGTGGATGGATTGTTGTGTTGTGGTGAGTACCTGTATGTGGATGGATTGTTGTGTTGTGGTGAGTACCTGTGTGTGGATGGATTGTTGTGTTGTGGTGAGTACCTGTGTGTGGATGGATTGTTGTGTTGTGAGTACCTGTGTGTGGATGGATTGTTGTGTTGTGGTGAGTACCTGTGTGTGGATGGATTGTTGTGTTGTGGTGAGTACCTGTGTGTGGATGGATTGTTGTGTTGTGAGTACCTGTGTTTGGATGGATTGTTGTGTTGTGGTGAGTACCTGTCTGTGGATGGATTGTTGTGTTGTGGTGAGTACCTGTATGTGGATGGATTGTTGTGTTGTGGTGAGTACCTGTGTGTGGATGGATTGTTGTGTTGTGGTGAGTACCTGTGTGTGGATGGATTGTTGTGTTGTGAGTACCTGTGTGTGGATGGATTGTTGTGTTGTGGTGAGTACCTGTGTGTGGATGGATTGTTGTGTTGTGGTGAGTACCTGTGTGTGGATGGATTGTTGTGTTGTGGTGACAACCTGTGTGTGGATGACATGTTGTGTTGTGAGTACCTGTGTGTGGATGGATGATTGTGTTGTGAGTACCTGTGTGTGGATGGATTGTTGTGTTGTTGTGAGTACCTGTGTGTGGATGGATTGTTGTGTTGTGGTGAGTACCTGTGTGTGGATGGATTGTTGTGTTGTGGTGAGTACCTGTATGTGGATGGATTGCTGTGTTGTGAGTACCTGTGTATGGATGGATTGTTGTGTTGTGGTGAGTACCTGTCTGTGGATGGATTGTTGTGTTGTGGTGACAACCTGTGTGTGGATGACATGTTGTGTTGTGAGTACCTGTGTGTGGATGGATGATTGTGTTGTGAGTACCTGTGTGTGGATGGATTGTTGTGTTGTTGTGAGTACCTGTGTGTGGATGGATTGTTGTGTTGTGGTGAGTACCTGTGTGTGGATGGATTGTTGTGTTGTGGTGAGTACCTGTGTGTGGATGGATTGTTGTGTTGTGGTGAGTACCTGTGTGTGGATGGATTGTTGTGTTGTGAGTACCTGTGTGTGGAAGGATTGTTGTGTTGTGGTGAGTACCTGTGTGTGGATGGATTGTTGTGTTGTGGTGAGTACCTGTATGTGGATGGATTGCTGTGTTGTGAGTACCTGTGTTTGGATGGATTGTTGTGTTGTGGTGAGTACCTGTCTGTGGATGGATTGTTGTGTTGTGGTGAGTACCTGTGTGTGGATGGATTGTTGTGTTGTGGTGAGTACCTGTGTGTGGATGGATTGTTGTGTTGTGGTGAGTACCTGTGTGCGGATGGATTGTTGTGTTGTGGTGAGTACCTGTGTGTGGATGGATGATTGTGTTGTGAGTACCTGTGTGTGGATGGATTGTTGTGTTGTTGTGAGTACCTGTGTGTGGATGGATTGTTGTGTTGTGGTGAGTACCTGTGTGTGGATGGATTGTTGTGTTGTGGTGAGTACCTGTGTGTGGATGGATTGTTGTGTTGTGGTGAGTACCTGTGTGTGGATGGATTGTTGTGTTGTGAGTACCTGTGTGTGGATGGATTGTTGTGTTGTGGTGAGTACCTGTGTGTGGATGGATTGTTGTGTTGTGGTGAGTACCTGTGTGTGGATGGATTGCTGTGTTGTGAGTACCTGTGTATGGATGGATTGTTGTGTTGTGGTGAGTACCTGTCTGTGGATGGATTGTTGTGTTGTGGTGACAACCTGTGTGTGGATGACGTGTTGTTTTGTGAGTACCTGTATGTGGATGGATGATTGTGTTGTGAGTACCTGTGTGTGGATGGATTGTTGTGTTGTTGTGAGTACCTGTGTGTGGATGGATTGTTGTGTTGTGGGGAGTACCTGTGTGTGGATGGATTGTTGTGTTGTGGTGAGTACCTGTGTGTGGATGGATTGTTGTGTTGTGGTGAGTACCTGTATGTGGATGGATTGTTGTGTTGTGGTGAGTACCTGTGTGTGGATTGATTGACATCATCAAGATGAGTCATTGTGTGTACATGTGAGTGGATGGATGGAAATAAACCTTTATGTATGGTATTCAATTGCAAAATATTCAGTAAGAGCATCATGTTTGAATGTGTCCTACAACAGAAACAGCTGTATGTCCTTGCATGTCCTTGCAGCTACAGAACAACAGGCTGTCCAAGATAGAAACCTCAGCCAAGGACAACGCTGTCATTGTAGAGGACCTGAAGTTTAAGGAGAGAGTAAGTACTTGTCCTTCCATGGTAGTACAGCATAGTTACATTGCACAGTAGTACTGTGGTTACATTTGATTGTTGTGGTACATTGTTACATTTCACTGTAGTATTTCATTGTTATATTGCAATCTAGCAGATTGTTTCATTACACTGCAGTACTGTATCCAGTGACATACAGTGTTGCATTGCCAATATTTCAGCCATAGCCCCCTTCAGCATTTGAAATTAAGTATTATTTTTAAGCTTGACATCATCTTAAAAAAAGTGTGACACCTCTGTCTTCTGTTCAAGGAGTACCGGAAGAAGATCATGAGCCTGGAGAAGGCCGAGGAAGAGAAGGAGGTGGTGCAGATGGAGAACATCCGACTACGCCAGGAGATGCAGGACAGGTGGGTGGAACCTTGTACCTTGTACAGTGAGTGAGTGGGAGGGGTTTGGAAAGACTGGGAGGGGCTGTAGGTGTGGCGGTTGGGTGGGCAGGTGTGTGGACACGCTTGTACTGGTCTACGTTGTTAGAGTTCAGACATGAGTGCAGATGAATTCATGCGAATGTTGAAATATCTGCCTATTGACCTTTCAGAATCACAGCCCTTGACTTCCAGCTGAAGTCTCTACAGAGCCAGCACCAGTCTTCCGAAGTTGAAAACAATACACGCACCAGTCTGCTGGACCAGACCACATCTTGCCTCTCTCTCCTGGAGGAGGAGAACACCAAGCTCCAGAAGGTAGAGCACCGCCCCGTGCCCCATGCCCATGCCCATGCCCAATGCCCTATGCCCTATGCCCCATGCCCATGCCCCTGCCCCATGTTCCCTGCCCCCTGCCCCCTGCCCATGTTCCCTGCCCCTTGCCCATGTTCCCTGCCCCCTTCCCCATGTACCCTGCCCCCTGCCTCATGTCCCCTGCCCCCTGCCTCATGTACCCTGCCCCGCCCCCTTCCCCATGTACCCTTCCCCATGTACCCTGCCCCTGCCCCCTTCCCCATGTACCTTGCCCCATGTCCCGTGCCCCCTGCTTTCTGCCCCATGTCCCCTGCCAGTGCTTAAGGTAACATCCTACTGCCCATCTACATCCACTAGTGTTATGAAAATACCAAAGGTGGAAAAATGTAAACAAGTAAAATAGTTTTCCTGGCTCTGCGTGTTTGTTATCTGTTCACCAAAAGTGAAAGCATCATCAGCTTGGTTGAACCTGCTCTTGTGTTCCCTCATGGCTAAATTTTAAAATGGACCTCAGGGGATAGAGAATATGGACATGGGATGTCCTTCCCAGAGTTGTTGTGTTGGGGCCGGGAATATGTAGCTCAGAGGTCACTAAGGCTATCTGTACAGTGAACGGCACATGGGTTTGATTCAGTTAATAAATCATCAGTCGTGTTTTGTCAGATGTCTGCAGAGTGAAGAAGGGTAAGTTGATTGGAAATTAAAATAATATTTTCTGTATGTTGCAGGAACGTGACTTTTTACAAAGTGAAGTTGGTTCTATGAAAGAAATAGTAGAGATGACGAAGGCTAATCTGCATATGATGTCACAGGAGAGGAACAATGTGAGGAACAGCTTGGACAGTGTTACACAGGTAGGACAATGTTACACAGGTAGGACAATGTTACACAGTTAGGACAGTGTTACACAGGTAGGACAATGTTAGACATGTAGGACAGTGTTACACAGGTAGGACAATGTTACACAGGTAGGACAGTGTTACACAGGTAGGACAATGTTACACAGGTAGGACAATGTGACACAGGTAGGACAGTGTTACACAGATAGGACAATGTTAGACATGTAGGACAGTATTACACAGGTAGGACAATGTTACACAGGTAGGACAGTGTTACACAGGTAGGACAATGTTAGACATGTAGGACAGTATTACACAGGTAGGACAATGTTACACAGGTAGGACAGTGTTACACAGGTAGGACAATGTTTCACAGGTAGGACAGTGTTACACAGGTAGGACAATGTTAGACATGTAGGACAGTGTTACACAGGTAGGACAATGTTAGACAGGTAGGACAGTGTTACACAGGTAGGACAATGTTAGACATGTAGGACAGTATTACACAGGTAGGACAATGTTACACAGGTAGGACAGTGTTACACAGGTAGGACAATGTTAGACATGTAGGACAGTGTTACACAGGTAGGACAATGTTACACAGGTAGGACAGTGTTACACAGGTAGGACAATGTTACACAGGTAGGACAGTGTTACACAGGTAGGACAATGTTACACAGGTAGGACAATGTTACACAGGTAGGACAGTGTTACACAGGTAGGACAATGTTACACAGATAGGACAATGTTAGACATGTAGGACAGTGTTACACAGGTAGGACAGTGTTACACAGGTAGGACAGTGTTACACAGGTAGGACAATGTTAGACATGTAGGACAGTGTTACACAGGTAGGACAATGTTACATAGTTAGGACAATGTTACACAGTTAGGACAGTGTTACACAGGTAGGACAATGTTACACAGTTAGGACAGTGTTACACAGGTAGGACAATGTTAGACATGTAGGACAGTGTTACACAGGTAGGACAATGTTACATAGTTAGGACAGTGTTACACAGGTAGGACAATGTTACACAGTTAGGACAGTGTTACACAGGAAGGACACAGGTAGGATAATGTAATACAGCTAAGACAGTGTTACACAAGTAGTGCAGTTGTATTGAGGGGATAGTAGTTGGGTGCCCAGTGAGGTGGTGTTCCAGAAGCATATAGAATGGGTAGAAGTGATTGAATAGTAGTGTCTTAATGGTGAATGATATCCTCATGTGTAAATAAAGAAGGCACCTTTCTATTCAATTTCAGGAGAACACTGTGCTTTGTAAGAAGATCCATGAGATGGCGGGGCAGATGGTGGAGTTGAGGACGCTGCTGCAGGCTGTCCAGGACGAGAATGAGAGTCTGTCTAGCACCTGGAAGAACGTCTCCCAGGTCAGTGTGAGAGTCTGTCTAGAACCTGGAAGAAGGCCTCCCAGGTCAGTGTGAGAGTCTGTCTAGCACCTGGAAGAACGTCTCCCAGGTCAGTGTGAGAGTCTGTCTAGCACCTGGAAGAAGGTCTCCGAGGTCAGTGTGAGAGTCTGCCTAGCACCTGGAAAAATGTCTCCCAGGTCAGTGTGAGAGTCTGTCTAGCACCTGGAAGAACCTCCTCCAGGTCAGTGTGAGAGTCTGTCTAGCACCTGGAAGAACGTCTCCCAGGTCAGTGTGAGAGTCTCTCTAGCACCCGGAAGAACGTCTCCCAGGTCAGTGTGAGAGTCTGTCTAGCACCTGGAAGAACGTCTCCCAGGTCAGTGTGAGAGTCTGTCTAGCACCCGGAAGAACGTCTCCCAGGTCAGTGTGAGAGTCTGTCTAGCACCTGGAAGAACGTCTCCCAGGTCAGTGTGAGAGTCTGTCTAGCACCTGGAAGAACGTCTCCCAGGTCAGTGTGAGAGTCTGTCTAGCACCTTGAAGAACGTCTCCCAGGTCAGTGTGAGGGTCTGTCTAGCACCTTGAAGAACGTCTCCCAGGTCAGTGTGAGAGTCTAGCACCTGGAAGAACGTCTCCCAGGTCAGTGTGTCCGTCTAGCATGTGGAAGAACGTGTGAGAGTCTGTCTGCATTCTAATGGTAGTTACTGAGTAATATTTACTGTATAAGGGTCTTGTTAGTATTCAAATATGCCAATATATTTTTCTGTTTTGAAGCAGAAAAAGAAATCTTTGAAGCAACATGCCTCAGAAGTAGGATCTTCCTTTTTAACTCGCAGCTGTAGTAAAAGTTTTGGAAGTAAATTTTCAGTCAATGTCAGCAGAACCAGTGTGACAAATGAAAACACAATGCCAGTGACAATGAGTGGGAAGTGCCTGCCAAACAACTTTCTCGGTCCTCTGTCCACAACAACGCGACTCCCGACAAACACACTGTTGACACACTCAGTTGCCCTGCAGGGCTGCTGTGGATTAATTGTGACCTACGTATCTATTGTCACGATTTATCCCAAGTGCAAAATATAACAAAATATCTTTGGTACATGATGTCTGTCTTAATATGAGATTTGTTATTACATGATTTTATTGTTATAAATATATGTCATTGTGTGGTTATCACAACCTTTCATCTGTTTTGTATTTTATATTTCTATTTAAAAACTGTACCTTCACTTTCAAAATAGCAATAGATCAATGGATACATAGGTTTTATCTCTATACTGACTGGTTCATTTTCTATTTTGTTGATAAAATAACCATAATTTCATTTCTTCAAATAGAACTGTTATCTTATTGAAAAATTTCAGAATAATGTTTAATTCAGATATGATCTTTAAGATATGGTTAGAGCAGAAATTTACCTTAGCATTCATAGAGGCCGATATTTGACCACAGACCTACAGCAAAATTGAACGAAAACAGTCAATTTATATTATCACTGTTATTTAATAATGCAGAGTGACTTGTATTTAACTACCAATAAAGAAGAACATTTCTTACAATTTGTTTTACATTATCATATTGAATGCTATGTTGAAATACCACTGAATACAAGAAAAAGTACATTTTAGACAAAATAATTTATTCAAATATCAAATAATTATATTAATTTGCTCATCTTTGTTGTGAATGAGTGCCATGAAATATATCCAACCTTTTCTTTGATATGCTTGAAAACTTGTTGGGACGAATGAAATGATGGCTCACACATTTATCTGTTGTTGATGTGTGACGGGGATGTTAGCAGTGTACTGTCAGGACACTTGCCACATGCAAATAAGGTGTTTGACTGTGATTGTTGCTTTTAAACAGGACAAACACAACGCTTCCAAACAGATCGAGAATTATCAGGACAGGGTTGCAGACCTGAAAGCTCGACTAGCTACCGTGGCAGCAGACAAAGATCGGCTGTTTCAAGAAAAACTGGACCTCAATCACAAGGTGCAGCAGCTGGTGCTGGATAAAGAACAGCTCATCAAGGTAATCCACAGTACTGCGACGTCAGTAATACTAAGTCTGTGAGGTATCAGTAGTACTAAGGCTGTGAAGTGTCAGTAGTACTAAGGCTGTGAGGTGTCAATAGTACTAAGGCTGTGAGGTATCAGTTGTACTAAGGCTGTGAGGTATCAGTAGTACTAAGGCTGTGAAGTGTCAGTAGTACTAAGGCTGTGAAGTGTAAGGAGTACTAAGGCTGTGAGGTGTCAGTAGTACTAAGGCTGTGAGGTATCAGTAGTACTAAGTCTGTGAGGTATCAGTAGTACTAAGGCTGTGAAGTGTCAGTAGTACTAAGGCTGTGAGGTGTCAGTAGTACTAAGGCTGTGAGGTGTCAGTAGTACTAAGGCTGTGAGGTATCAGTAGTACTAAGGCTGTGAAATGTAAGTAATACTAAGGCTGTGAAATGTAAGTAATACTAAGGCTGTGAGGTGTCTGTAGTACTAAGGCTGTGAGGTATCAGTAGTACTAAGGCTGTGAGGTGTCAGTAGTACTAAGGCTGTGAGGTATCAGTAGTACTAAGTCTGTGAGGGATCAGTAGTACTAAGGCTGTGAAATGTCAGTAGTACTAAGGCTGTGAGGTATCAGTAGTACTAAGGCTGTGAGGTATCAGTAGTACTAAGTCTGTGAAATGTCAGTAGTACTAAGGCTGTGAGGTATCAGTAGTACTAAGGCTGTGAAATGTCAGTAGTACTAAGGCTGTGAGGTATCAATAGTACTAAGGCTGTGAAGTATCAATAGTACTAAGGCTGTGAGGTATCAGTAGTACTAAGGCTGTGAGGTATCAGTAGTACTAAGGCTGTGAGGTATAAGTAGTACTAAGGCTGTGAGGTATCATTAGTACTAAGGCTGTGAGGTATCATTAGTACTAAGGCTGTGAAATGTCAGTAGTACTAAGGCTGTGAGGTATCAGTAGTACTAAGGCTGTGAGGTATCAGTAGTACTAAGGCTGTGAGGTATCAGTAGTACTAAGGCTGTGAAATGTAAGTAATTTTAAGGCTGTGAGGTATCAGTAGTACTAAGGCTGTGAAATGTAAGTAATACTAAGGCTGTAAGGTATCAGTAGTACTAAGGCTGTGAGGTATTAGTAGTACTAAGGCTGTGAGGCATCAGTAGTACTAAGGCTGTGAGGTATCAGTAGTACTAAGGCAGTGAGGTGTCAGTAGTACTAAGGCTGTGAGGTGTCAGTAGTACTAAGGCTGTGAGGTATCAGTAGTACTAAGGCTGTGAGGTATCAGTAGTACTAAGGCAGTGAGGTGTCAGTAGTACTAAGGCTGTGAGGTGTCAGTAGTACTAAGGCTGTAAGGTATCAGTAGTACTAAGGCTGTGAGGTATTAGTAGTACTAAGGCTGTGAGGCATCAGTAGTACTAAGTCTGTGAGGTATCAGTAGTACTAAGGCAGTGAGGTGTCAGTAGTACTAAGGCTGTGAGGTATCAGTAGTACTAAGGCTGTGAGGTATTAGTAGTACTAAGGCTGTGAGGCATCAGTAGTACTAAGTCTGTGAGGTATCAGTAGTACTAAGGCAGTGAGGTGTCAGTAGTACTAAGGCTGTGAGGTGTCAGTAGTACTAAGGCTGTGAGGCATCAGTAGTACTAAGGCTGTGAGGTATCAGTAGTACTAAGGCAGTGAGGTGTCAGTAGTACTAAGGCTGTGAGGTGTCAGTAGTACTAAGGCTGTGAGGTGTCAGTAGTACTAAGGCTGTGAGGTATCAGTAGTACTTAGGCTGTGAGGTATCAGTAGTACTAAGGCTGTGAAATGTCGGTAGTACTAAAGCTGTAAGGTGTCAGTAGTACTAAGGCTGTGAGGTATCAGTAGTACTAAGGCTGTGAGGTATCAGTAATACTAAGGCTGTGAGGTATCAGTAGTACTAAGGCTGTGATGTATCAGTAGTACTAAGGCTGTGAGTTGTCAGTAGTACTAAGGCTGTGAGGTGTCAGTAGTACTAAGGCTGTGAGGTATCAGTAGTACTAAGGCTGTGAGGTATAAGTAGTACTAAGGCTGTGAAATGTCAGTTGTACTAAGGCTGTGAGGTATCAGTAGTACTAAGGCTGTGAGATGTCAGTTGTATTAAATCTGAGATTCACCAGTACGTCTGTGACAAATCAGTAGTATTAAATCTGTGAGATTCACCACTATTACGATTTGTAACAAATCACATGTACATTTAAGATTTTCAGTCCTGTTAAAGTTACATTTATGAGATTCGGTAGTACATCTGGTTATCTGTACCATTACATCTGTGAGATATCAACGTAAGGAATGGTCATATATTATGGGGGATGGGTGTGGGTGGAGGGATTAGTCTTAGAACTGTGTCATGTTTTGTGGCCTTAGGATCAGTTATTTATATATCCCCTGCCATGAAGTGAAAGGGGGATATAGGAATGGATGCTGTCCATCCATCCTTCCATTCATTCATCACGTTTCGTTACCAGAGCAGAACTTAAAACCCAAGAGAGATATCTTAACCAAACTTGGCACATAGATAGGTCTAGTGGTAAACTGGTGCCTTTTGATAGTTTGGAATGTTTGAAAATATAATTTTAAAGTTTCCATGGCAACGACTTTGACATGAAAATGGAGGTAGTGCTCATTTCCGGAGCAGATCTTGTTTAATCTATAGTTTTACAGATGTGTTCAGAGTTAGTGAGCCTTCTGGCTTTATTTTTCAAGGATAGCAGAATGTTTTTTTATGCTAATCTCCTGACCGATGCCATGTTGTAGGTGAAGTTGTCGCTGGAGGAGCAGATCACAGACGCACAGCGTGACCTGAACAAGTCGCGGATGTCGTCCAACAAGAAGCACGATGACACCAGGAAGCTGGGGGAGGAACTCCAGGGGGTGAAGAGGGTGAGTGAAGGGGATATGTTGCCAGGAGACTTAGCAGGGACACTTGGCAGGGGCTCTTGGCAGGGGCTCTTGGTGGGACACTTCACCAGCAAGGCATCACTAAACATATGTCACCTTTAACTGTTATTGATGTGTACAGTTTTTGCCTTATAGAAATGGAGGGTCAGTTTTGTTTTTTTCATGGTCAACCTGGAATCTGTGACATGGCATGTGGAAGAGGTGTGCAAGGGCCCCTTTCCACGAAGCGATCTTAGCGCTAAGTCGATCCTAACTCCAATTCTTCAACACTGACTTGGGACAGTTGCAGCGCTAAGTTAATACTTACTCCCATTCTTTAGCACTGATTTACAACAGTTGTAGCGAAGATGGCTTTGTGGACCGGGGCCCTTGTCCATGAATGTATCTGTAGCTCTGGTAGCCACAGATGGGTACTAGAGGAACCCACTGGACCCACTGGACCCACATGTACGTATGTCCTTGTCCACTGTTCTAGGTGAGCCAGGAACTGTCCATGGAGCTGGCGTCAGTCAAGGCCTTCTACGAGCGTGCCCTGGAGCAGATCTCGCTGCTGGAGAACGGGAAGAAGATGCAGCAGCAGCACCAGGAGCTGTCCGAGCAGGAGAAGAGGCGGCTGCAGGGCGAGGTGGACAGGCTGACACAGGTAGGGTGGAGGTCCTGGAAACCACCCAGTCAGAGGGGTGGAAGGGTAGAGTAGGGGTGAAACAATACATCGGTGCACCAGTGCACCGTGAGTTTTCATGCGACAATACCATACATTTTGTATCGATACAAGACGATACACATGCTAAAAGAATTTACTTACTACTCGTTTTAAATACACCCAGCATTTTTGTCAGACAAATATCACAAAATGTGTTGTAATTAAGGTTTCATGTTCCTGACTAATAATAGTCGCTATGAACATGTGTCTTAAGCTAGCTTTACTTTTTGAACCTGCTCTAAAATATTTCTAGTCAAGAAGATGTCACGTGATTGGACGTAAATATGCATTGCGCCATGTGTATCGTATCGTGACTTATATGTAGTGATCGTATCGTAATGTGACCTTGCTGTATCGTTTCACCCCTGGGGTGGATGGTGATGGGGGTTATATTGGATACAAGGCTTGAAGGTGGGGGTGGATGGTGATGGGGGTTATACTGGATACAAGGCTTGAAGGTGGGGGTGGAGGGTGATGGGGGTTATATTGGATACAAGGCTTGAAGGTGGAGGGTGATGGGGGTTATATTGGATACAAGGCTTGAAGGTGGGGGTGGATGGTGATGGGGGTAATATTGGATACAAGGCTTGAAGGTGGGGGTGGATGGTGATGGAGGGTTATATTGTATACAAGGCTTGAAGGTGGTACCATGCTTGATAGTTGGCATCTTAGAAAGGCTACATTAACATTGAAACAGTCAACTCAAAAGACATACTGACTAACACACTGTGGAGGTAAATATTCTTGTGTAATTGCTGTGTTATATTTGTGAAACATCCCTGTCAGCATTCCAGGGTCATGGCTCTGGTACATCGTTCTTGTGGTGAAAGGGGTCTATAATGACCCTGGGTTTCCCATGTCAATCAAAGATCTCATTGAACATCATGGATAGACCAACTAAGTCAGGACCTAGTGAATACACATCTCCTTGACCAGTGATCTCACTGTCAGCCACAGTGTTGTGTGCCCCATTGTAGGGCTCAGATAGGGCCAGTGTAATGTCCAATCTTAGTAGAGATTCATTCCGTGTTGCCAGCTGCTTGATGGGCGGAGTCGGGAAGACCGCAAGGGCCGTGAGGAGCTGGAGGATAGCATGTCCCGGATAAAGGTGAGAAGATGCTGGTCAGATTGTGGCCCTCGATGCACTTGAGACAAGGGTCTGCCTAGCTGTGAACCATTTATTGCTGGTCCATCTACCTTGAGCTTTTCAGGGAATTTAGTAAATCTTGCCCTTAAGTATACCCGTGTGATATTAAACAGGAATCTTGCCCTTCAGTATGTGATAGCAGGAATTTAGTTTATCTTGGCCTTAATGATACTCATGTGATAACAGGAATCTAGTGAATATTGCCCATCAGGATACTCATGTGATAACAGGAATTTAGTGAATCTTGCCCTTTAGTATACCAATGTGATAACATAAATTTAGTGAATCTTGCCCTTTTGTATACCCATGTGATAACAGGAATTTAGTGAATCTTGCCCATCAGGATACACATGTGATAACAGGAATTTAGTGAATCTTGCCCATCAGGATACCTATGTGGTAACAGGAATTTAGTGAATCTTGCCCTTTAGTATACCAATGTGATAACATAAATTTAGTGAATCTTGCCCTTTTGTATACCCATGTGATAACAGGAATTTAGTGAATCTTGCCCATCAGGATACACATGTGATAACAGGAATTTAGTAAATCTTGCCCATCAGGATACCTATGTGATAACAGGAATTTAGTGAATCTTGCCCTTTAGTATACCCATGTGATAACAGGAATTTAGTGAATATTGCCCATCAGGATACCTATGTGATAACAGGAATTTAGTGAATTTTGCCCTTTAGTATACCCATGTGATAACAGGAATTTAGTGAATATTGCCCATCAGGATACCTATGTGATAACAGGTACTTAGTGAATTTTGCCCATCAGTATACTAGTGTGATGAAGGGAATTTAGTGAACTTTGCCCTCCAGAATATCCATCAGATCAGTGGAAATGATGAGTATCCTCCAGTGCTACAGTATCCCATGAGCTGTTATGTGTGACTGTCATGTATGCCATTATGTAACATGTGTTGGGATGTAGGTTTTAATTGCCTGATTGCTAACCTTGGGTGTGGTTCTTTTATTCAGTTGATGCACTCAGCCAAAGTTTTAGATGGTCTGAGTAGGTTTGAGGTTTGTATAGCCACAGTGTTGATATGAAGGCTCTCGCAATGGCTTGACTTGCACTCGGTAGACTATCTAACTAATTCCTTCTTTCGATCTGTCAAATGCACAAACTCTGGCTTTCAAAATTTGTATGTAGTGCCTCTTGGTATTTTTTCGTTCAAAATGATGTTAATATTTCTGAGAAAGTTCTTCCAGTAAACATAACATTGGTCTGGAGTAGAAGCCGTGTGATGCAGTAGCGCCAACTTGGCTTCTTGACTGCTGTCATGTTGAATGTTGTAGCCAGCGGTTGTAAGAAGCCCTAGATAGCACTGAGTGTGTGGAGGTCCCCTGGGGCTCTACAGTGAAACTGTAACACAGCCAGACAGTCAACATACGTTGTAGTTTTGTCTGATTGTATTACAGGCACGTGAAGGCATTCATGTTTCCAGCACAAACTGAGCAACAAACCGATGTCGTACTGTATCCATGCACCCTTATGCACCCTTGATCAACAAAGCGATCTTAGCGCTCAGGCGATCATATCTCTCATACATTAACATAGACTTGCGATGATCGTAGCGCCAAGATCGCTTTGTGGAACAGGGCCCTGGGTGCCGTTGTTCGAAACAACCCTAGCGCTACGACTGTCGTAAGTCTATGTTAATGGATCACCTTAGCACTACGATCGCTTTGTACAATGGCACCCTGGACACCTTTGTACACCTGAACATCTGTTCAAATCCTGTGTGAATACATGCTCAACTCTACACCTGTGAAATTATGAACACCTGTACATGATACACCTTTTCTTTGATGAATCAGTGTTACACAGCTAACATGGCACCATGTGGACATTATCTGTCTTCCATGGGAGTACATGGTGGAAAGTCAGAAAACATCGCTCAGGACAAGATGTGCTCGATTCTTGACAATGGGGACCTCTACCCTTTGTGTGTGTTTGAATGTTTGTGTTTAACACTTTATTAGCTAGTTTAAGTTTTGAATCGTCTAGTCCTGCAGAGTTTGGTTTAGTTCACCAAGCTGTAGATTCAGGCGGATTTAAGACAGATGTACTTGTTTCATTTATTATCATATAATGTCATTTGGTTTCATTCAGCAGTACATCCAACCCCATGTTGTTTACTGTTGTGTCTCGTTGTGCTTGTGACAGTCACACAACACTGTCAGGCTGGGCTACCACTGGAGGCTGCTGATGCCAGCTTACTGCAACTTGCTTATTTAGCCTAGGTGTATGATGGACATATATGCAGTCTTATACTTTTTACTGAGCTTAATTAACCAAAAATATAAATACTGCTCAGAAGAAGTTAAAGAACACCCAATCCTTTTATGTTACTAAAGTTAATGTGTCATGTTATGACATGACATAATTAACTATTGTAATATGAAAGAATTGGGTGTTCTCTGACTTCTTTTGAGTAGTATGTGTTCAAATGTATGCTTATAGTTTGTGGTATTGTCTCATACCTATTGACATAGTCAGCACCCCAGATATTTAACCCCATCAAAGAGCAAACGGTGTGCTTATTGGGATGCGGTCTAAGATTGGGGATGCTTAGGTGTTTTTATACAGCACAAATTTATCTTTGTTCATTTTTTAATCAGTCACCATTTATATAATGCTTGAATACTGATATTTTGAAATTTCCAGTCATGTGATCAAAAAGCTCAACAATCAACATAGATGCAGGAATGTGAGAGTGTTGGAGTGGGGTTAGATAAAGGGTGAAGGGTGCTTATTATGTCGATTATGATAATGTGTAATTGATAATATTATTATAACCATGTTTAACTTCTTATATGCACTATATAGGTAATGTATATGTAAATACACTATATGTAGGGGAAATTAAAATTGTATGGGTTTCTTACGCTTTAGACACCTTGAACTGTACCTACATAGATGTGACGTACTCAAGTCTGAGTTTATCATAACAATCCCTGGGTACCATTGTACAGAACAACCTTAGCACTACGACTGTCGTATGTCTGTGCTAAGGGATGGCAGTTACGGTCACCTTAGTGCTAAGATCACTTTGTACAACGCCACCCTGGTCTGTGTGAGACTGGTAACTGTGTTGTTTTGTGTTTGTTGTTGTTTATAGTTCTGCCATTCAAAACGTTGTACAAAGAAGGAGTGAAATGAAAATTGACCAGGAGTCTCCTTGTTTCTCGTGGTCGCGGTGGTGAACACACCAGTTTGAATTCAATGGAATGTGAACTAGTGCTTTCAGATCTATTTCCCTCTTATAAACATTCTAGGGTAGGCGAATCCATTGACTGATTTTATAACAGAAGACTTGCCTTGTATGATACATGAAGGAACTAATTTTACTTGTACAGTGTTGTAAGTTCTCAAAATATATCCTAAATGCTTGTTTAAAAAAAGCACATTTTTCATTATCTATTTCATCCTCCTACTCAGTGATGTTGAAAAATAAGTCTGTGAAAACAAGTAATAATAAAAGAGGTTTTAATATGTATATAATACAACAGTGAGGTTGAGTTACAGTATGGGATTTTGATGTTTTGATGAAATTCAGGGGTTCTTAGTTTCTAGGGGTTTTGGCTGGAGTATTTGCATATAAAGATCCGATAGCCTTTGGAATAATGTTAAGTTTATGACAAGGACCCCTTGCCTTTCATTCTTTTTTTAAAACACTGGGATTTACTGCCAATATTTGTGGTGGCTATATTAAGCCGGGCCCTGCACACAGTGTAATTTGTAGGTCCCTATGCCCCACCATAGGCTGGCTGTCGATGCAGGTCACAGAGATCGACAATCATTAAATATCAATCAACTATCGATAAATATCAGAGTAGTAACAATGAGCAAATACGCAAAACAAGTCCAAACAAATCGACATATTTCACCCAACTGGCGAGTGGTGGCACATATGTGCGTAGATTACTTTGGACATTAAAGATATAACGAAAACAGTTGCTTTCCATCTTCAGCAATTGGCATAATTGACAAGAACAAGTCTGTTTTGGTTATCTAAACTTTATTTCATCAAAATAGTTTACGTAAGATATTATCGATGACACAATTTTCATATCGATTAATGTTTATATTTCTTTACTTCAACAATGATTACGATTATGGATGTTTATAGCCATCCCTACCCCAGCATGTTCAGTGTGTTCTCCATGTAATCAGTGTGGTGTGTTCTGTACAGACTGACCTGAAGCAGCTGAGGAACGAGAAGGCCCAGACAGACAACCACAACAGGGAGCTGGAAATGGTGGGTTATTGTAACATCGGCAGTCCACACCTCACGTGTCCTCAGATACACCTGCACATGTTCTTGTCTGTTTTTTCACTTTGTGTAGTTGCAAGTAATACACACAGCCATGATAAGTTGTTGATGGAATTGTCCATCCATGCTTGCCACCATGTTTCCCTTGGTTTCATCAACCAAGGTGTCATCTCTTTCTGCGGCCTGAAATGTTGCTTGCTCAAATTGTATTGACAAAAAATGCAATTAAAATAAAACAGAAAAATTAGATGTCTACAATTTCCCATAAAAATGGATCACAATGTATTTATATTGCCCAATATCTTTTTTCTATAAAATGTTTTTTTTTCAAAATGTGTACTAGCTATTCTCTGGATTCTAATGAGATTCCACAGCAGTGTATCATGCCAGACGTTGACAAACATGGCCCTATTTTGTACTAGTTATTCTCTGGATTCTAATGAGATTCCACAGCAGTGTATCATGCCAGACGTTGACAAAAATAGCCCTATTTTGTACTAGCTATTTTCCGGATTCTAATGAGATTCCACAGCAGTGAATCATGCCAGACGTTGAAAAACATTGCCCTATTTTGTACTAGCTATTCTCTGGATTCTAATGAGATTCGACAGCAGTGAATCATGCCAGACGTTGACAAACATGGCCCTATTTTGTACTAGCTATTCTCTGGATTCTAATGAGATTCCACAGCAGTGAATCATGCCAGACGTTGACAAACATAACCCTATTTTGTACTAGCTATTCTCTGGATTCTAATGAGATTCCACAGCAGTGAATCATGCCAGACGTTGACAAACATGGCCCTATTTTGTACTAGCTATTCTCTGGATTCTAATGAGATTCCACAGCAGTGATCCATGCCAGACGTTGACAAACATGGCCCTATTTTGTACTAGCTATTCTCTGGATTCTAATGAGATTCCACAGCAGTGTATCATGCCAGACGTTGACAAACATAACCCTATTTTGTACTAGCTATTCTCTGGATTCTAATGAGATTCCACAGCAGTGATCCATGCCAGATGTTGACAAACATGGCCCTATTTTGTACTAGCTATTCTCTGGATTCTAATGAGATTCCACAGCAGTGAATCATGCCAGACGTTGACAAACATGGCCCTATTTTGTACTAGCTATTCTCTGGATTCTAATGAGATTCCACAGCAGTGAATCATGCCAGACGTTGACAAACATGGCCCTATTTTGTACTAGCTATTCTCTGGATTCTAATGAGATTCCACAGCAGTGAATCATGCCAGACGTTGACAAACATTGCCCTATTTTGTACAGAAACTACAGCGAGCCAATGAGGAGATCCGGCGGACATCCACCATCCAGCAGGAGGAGATGGTGACGTGGAAGTTGACGTGCGAGAGACTGACCGGTGCCGTCACAAGGAAGGAGTCAGAGTTGCAGAGTCTCACAGACAAGTGTCACGACACGGAGTCCATTGTAAGCTGGAGACAGGTGTTAGGGACCCACCATTTTATTATGCTGGTGTGGAAAATTTTTGTCTTGAAAAAGAAATGCTTTCGGTCAAGGGTTCAAAAGAAGTAGCCGAACAATTACATTTTTTTTCACATAATTTTCTAACAGGACATCAAGATTAGTCAAAGGCTAAGGTCAGCTTTCAGGTTTTTTTAGAAACATGGTTATGTGTTTGTCAGTTTCTGAGTATATGGTTACCTCTCTGCAGCCATGAAACTTTGATTGCATGTGTCTTTACAAATCTTTACACATCTGATGTTGGTGATATGTCTAGCAAAGTTCAAGACCATCTTTGTGATTATAATGTAGCATTGCTGTATCCTACTGGAAGGAGAACATTAGTAGCTGGGTGTATTCTTCCAGATCAGAAGATTACAAGAAGAACTCAGGATAATCCGAGACCAGTACGAAGCACTTGAAGACCAGAGAGATGACACAGACAGGTGGGTACAGGTGACATAGATAGGTGGGTACAGGTGAAACTGACAGGTGGGTACTGGTGACACAGACAGGTGGGTACAGGTGACACAGACAGGTGGGTACAGGTGAAACTGACAGGTGGGTACTGGTGACACAGACAGGTGGGTACTGGTGACACAGACAGGTGGGTACAGGTGACACAGACAGGTGGGTACAGGTGACACAGACAGGTGGGTACTGGTGACACAGACAGGTGGGTACAGGTGGTACTGACAGGTGGGTACTGGTGACATAGACAGGTGGGTACTGGTGACACAGACAGGTGGATACAGGTGATACTGAAAAGAGGGTATAGGTGATACTGACAGGTTGGTACAGGTGACACAGACATGTGGGTACAGGTGATACTGACAGGTGGGTACTGGTGACACAGACAGGTGGGTACAGGTGACACAGACAGGTGGGTACAGGTGACACAGACAGGTGGGTACAGGTGACACAGACAGATGGGTACAGGTGACACAGACATGTGGGTACAGGTGACACAGACAGGTGGGTACAGGTGACACTGACAGGTGGATACAGGTGACACAGACAGGTGGGTACAGGTGACACAGACAGGTGGGTACAGGTGACACTGACAGGTGGGTACAGGTGACACAGACAGGTGGGTACAGGTGACACTGACAAGTGGGTACAGCTGACACTGACAGGTGGGTACAGGTGACACAGACAGGTGGGTACAGGTGACACAGACAGGTGGGTAAAGGTGACACAGACAGGTGGGTACAGGTGACACAGACAGGTGGGTACAGGTGACACAGACAGGTGGGTACAGGTGATACTGACAGGTTGGTACAGGTGATACTGACAGGTGGGTACTGATGACACAGACATGTGGGTACTGATGACACAGACAGGTGGGTACAGGTGATACTGACAGGTTGGTACAGGTGATACTGACAGGTGGGTACAGGTGACACAGACATGTGGGTACTGGTGACACGGACAGGTGGGTACAGGTGACACAGACAGGTGGGTACAGGTGACAGTCAGGTGGGTACTGGTGATACTGACAGGTTGGTACAGGTGATACTGACAGGTGGGTACTGATGACACAGACATGTGGGTACTGACAGGTGGGTACAGGTGACAATGGTTAACGTTTCAAACTGCATTCTGATCTGTTGTTTTTGTTTTGTCAGATTACGGTCTGAGAACCGTCGTATGCATCAGGAGAAGGCTGAGAATGAGCAGATGATCCAACTCCTGGAAACCCAGAAGGAAGTCCTCACTAAGAGTGTGAGTATATGTGACAGTCAGGATCTTGGTTGTCCTGTGAGGGTGTGAGTATATGTGACAGTCAGGGTCTTTGTTTTCCTGTGAGAGTGTGAGTATATGGCAGGGTCTTGGTTGTCCTGTGAGAGTGTGAGTATATGTGACAGTCGGGGTCTTGGTTTTCCTGTGAGAGTGAGTATATGTGACAGTCGGGGTCTTGGTTGTCCTGTGAGAGTGTGAGTATATGACAGGGTCTTGGTTGTCCTGTGAGAGTGTGAGTATATGTGACAGTCGGGATCTTTGTTGTCCTGTGAGAGTGTGAGTATATGTGACAGTCAGGGTCTTGGTTGTCCTGTGAGAGTGTGAGTATATGACAGGGTCTTGGTTGTCCTGTGAGAGTGTGAGTATATGTGACAGTCAGGATCTTGGTTGTCCTGTGAGAGTGTGAGTATATGTGACAGTCAGGGTCTTGGTTGTCCTGTGAGAGTGTGAGTATATGTGACAGGGCATTAGTTGCCGCCACTAAGTGTGACAGGTATGTGTAAATGGTAAAGAATAACTCCCACAAAAATGTTCTCATTGTGAAATTTTAGCATAGATGCTCATGTATTCTGTTTCCTAAAAAAATAGTATTGTGAAGTGGTCTCCAAGCTATATCCTGTTTGGTATGTGTTGCTGTGTCAGGACTCTCTGACTGAGTGTTTTGTTCCACAGACGGAGAGCAGCCTCAACAAGCTGCATGATGTGGACCATCTCAGTGGCAAGGTGGAGCAGTTCCGCTCGGAGAACGAGCTTCTCAGGTAACTCCTGAATCACTCATACTGTCTGTGTGACCAGCTGGTGTGCTGATGGAAACTACAATGTCTTGGTTCAAAGCCTGGTTACATCTTTGATTCCATAACTACTATTTCCAAGGTCACACTACCCATCCATGTTTGGAAGAGCCAACTGACTTGGGATGAGTGATAGCAGTGTAAGAATGATAATGAATCATTGGACCCCAAAGTGTGGATCGTTGCATATGCTGTCAGCAACTGGTTTGCTTGGTCTAGACTCTAGTATCACTAGCTGCCATGATACAGCACTGAGTCTAGTTGGTCAGAGAGATGTTGCCATGTTCTGTGGTTGTTGATGTGTTCAGTGATATTTGATGTGCTCTGTGATTATTGATGTGTTCAGTTATTGTTGATGTGTTCAGTGATTGTTGATGTGTTCAGTGACATTTGATGTGTCCTGTGATTATTGATGTGTTCAGTGATTGTTAATGTGTTCAGTGATTGTTGATGTGTTCTGTGATCGTTGACGTGTTCTGTGATTGTTGATGTGTTCAGTGATATTTGATGTGTTCTGTGATTGTTGATGTGTTCTGTGATTGTTGATGTGTGTGTTATGGTTGTAGAGACCGCATCACGGAACTGGAGAAGGTCCGGGACAACCTCATCAAACAGAAGGAAGAGGTTCTGGTAGGTCGTCTTATGTATGCCTCCTAGATTAAAAGATGGCCAATGACTATCTAAATACACAACTAAAACTTGCAGGATTAATCAGAAAAATTATTTCAAATGATAGAACATCTATCAGATTATACATGACATACCGTTACTGTTGACGGACTGGGGACACACGACACACCATTACTGCGAGATGACATAGGACTGACTGTAGACACAGTTGCTGTAGTTGTGAGTTGAGAGTGTGAGAGAGTCACTTTGTGTGCAGGCCAACAGTGAGCTGATCTACAAGAAGCCAGGCCTGGACGACCTAGAACACAAGACAGAGGAACTGAGGGCCGCCAACAAACAGCTGCGCGAGATCAACGACGTCATGTCCGACAAACTGGAGGTTGTAGAGCGGGTAAATCACTGCCGTTTCAAGTATTGGAAGAAAAATGTTGAATTTGATTTATAGGAGTTTTGTTACAACAATTTATGAAATGTTATTGAATTTATGTTGCTGTGATCCTGGCACATCCAAAAGGAAGACATTACAGCCACCAACAGATATTCCAAAAAATGTGAAGATTGTGAATCATACATGCTTTTGCATAGTATCAAATGCTTTTTGTTATATGTTTTCAGGAAAATGCAAGATTAAAACAAGCCATTGGTGGGCCGTCAAATACCAGTGAGGAAAGGTACGTAGCAAGATCAGAGTTCTCCTTGAAATTAACCCTTTGTTATATTGTTAAGTGAATGTTTATTGAATATATGATATGATAGTGGGTTCGAATTCTGGTCCACCCTGATTATGTTTCTTGGTTTGTCTGCACAGTACCTTTGCTCATGGGTTCAGCAAACCATCTATCACCTGCATCACTTCAGGCTTCCCTACAACATCAACCTGATATGCAGTGGTATAACTGAAACACTGTTCAAAGCAAAACTCACTCATTGTTATATTCATGTCATTCTTGTGTGTATGGTATTCAATGGATGGTGGTTTTCAAACATCAGACAGGTATTGTGTGATTTCGATTCATGGTCTCAATTTGTTTTTTTACAGACTACAGAGAGAAAATAAAAAGATCAGTGAAGATTACACCAACCTTAGAAACGATTACGAGAGTCTGGAGTCTCGACATCAGAGAATGGTCATCAACTACGGCCATGAGGAGATGCTGGAGAAAGGTAGGCCAGTCTTGATAGGAAGTGTCTCTGTAGGCTTGTCATGATAGGAAGTGTCACTGTAGGCTTGTCATGATAGGAAGTGTCACTGTAGGCTTGTCATGATAGGAAGTGTCACTGTAAGCTTGTCATGATAGGAAGAGTCACTGTAGGCTTGTCTTGATAGGAAGTGTCACTGTAGGCTTGTCATGATAGGAAGTGTCACTGTAGGCTTGTCTTGATAGGAAGTGTCACTGTAGGCTTGTCTTGATAGGAAGAGTCACTGTAGGCTTGTCATGATAGAAAGTGTCACTGTAGGCTTGTCATGATAGGAAGTGTCACTGTAGGCTTGTCTTGATAGGAAGTGTCACTGTAGGCTTGTCATGATAGGAAGTGTCACTGTAGGCTTGTCATGATTGGAAGAGTCAACATAGGAGAGTCACCGTAGGCTTGTCTTGATAGGAACAGTCACCGTAAGCTTGCCTTGATAGGAGAGTCACTGTAGGCTTGCCTTAGTAGGAAGAGTCAACATAGGAGAGTCACCGTAGGCTTGTCTTGATAGGAACAGTCACCGTAGGCTTAACTTAGTAGGAAGAGTCACCATAGGAGAGTCACTGTAGGCTTGCCTTGTAGGAAGAATCACTGTAGGCTTGCCTTGGTAGGAAGAGTCACTGTAGGCTTGCCTTGGTAGGAAGAGTCACCGTAGGCTTGCCTTGGTAGGAAGAATCACTGTAGGCTTGCCTTGGTAGGAAGAATCACTGTAGGCTTGCCTTGGTAGGAAGAATCACTGTAGGCTTGCCTTGTAGGAAGAGTCACCGTAGGCTTGCCTTGGTAGGAAGAGTCACCGTAGGCTTGCCTTGTAGGAAGAGTCACCGTAGGCTTGCCTTGGTAGGAAGAGTCACCGTAGGCTTGCCTTGGTAGGAAGAGTCACCGTAGGCTTGCCTTGGTAGGAAGAGTCACCGTAGGCTTGCCCTGGTAGGAAGAATCACTGTAGTTGTTTCTGATTCTTCTCTTTGTCCTTATCTCCCACAGAGAAGCAGGACATGGTGAAGCAGGTATTCCCCACTGCTGTTTCTTATTCTTGTCTATGTCCTATCACACCCAGAGAGGCAGGACATGGTGAAGGAGAAATTGGCCACTGTTGTTTCTGATTCGTGTCTATGTCTTACCTCCCCCAGAGAAGCAGGACATGGTGAAGCTCCGCAAGGAAAGAGATGCCCTCCAGAAGCAGGTGCAGCTCCTCAATGGGCAGCTGGTGCTGGTTGAGGGCAGCAAGAAGCGGCTAGAGGACACCGTCACACAGCTGCAGGAGACCATCTCCAGACTCAAGGCCAAGATCACAGAGAAACCCACGGGGTAAGGATCATGCACTGTCACAGAGGCCAATGGGGTAAGGATCATGCACTGTCACAGAGGCCAATGGGGTAAGGATCATGTGCTGTCACAGAGGCCAATGGGGTAAGGATCATGTACTGTCACAGAGGCCAATGGGGTAAGGATCATGCACTGTCACAGAGGCCAATGGGGTAAGGATCATGTACTGTCACAGAGGCCAATGGGGTAAGGATCATGCACTGTCACAGAGGCCAATGGGGTAAGGATCATGCACTGTCACAGAGGCCAATGGGGTAAGGATCATGTACTGTCACAGAGGCCCATGGGGTAAGGATCATATACTGTCACAGAGGCCAACAGGGTAAGGATCATGTACTGTCACAGAGGTCCATCGGGTAAGGATCATGTACTGTCACAGAGGCCCATGGGGTAAGGATCATGTACTGTCACAGAGGCCCATGGGGTAAGGGTCATGTACTGTCACAGAGGCCCACAGGGTAAGGATCATGTACTGTCAGAGAGGTCCATCGGGTAAGGATCATGTACTGTCACAGAGGCCAACAGGGTAAGGATCATGTACTATCACAGAGGCCCACAGGGTAAGGATCATGTACTGTCACAGAGGCCAACGGGGTAAGGATCATGTACTGTCACAGAGGCCAACGGGTAAGGATCATGTACTGTCACAGAGGCCCACGGGGTAAGGATCATGTACTGTCACAGAGGCCAACAGGGTAAGGATCATGTACTATCACAGAGGCCAACGGGTAAGGATCATGTACTGTCACAGAGGCCAACGGGGTAAGGATCATGTACTTTCACAGAGGCCAACAGGGTAAGGATCAAGTACTTTCACAGAGGCCAACAGGGTAAGGATCATGTACTGTCACAGAGGCCCACAGGGTAAGGATCATGTACTATCACAGAGGCCAACGGGTAAGGATCATGTACTGTCACAGAGGCCAATGGGGTAAGGATCATGTACTTTCACAGAGGCCAACAGGGTAAGGATCAAGTACTGTCACAGAGGCCAACAGGGTAAGGATCATGTACTGTCACAGAGGCCAACAGGGTAAGGATCATGTACTGTCAGAGAGGCCCATGGGGTAAGGATCCTGAGTATTAATCATGTACTGCATTTTATATAACACATTTTTGCATTAAATGGGTAGGAGGTCCTACAACATGTATCACGAAGTATATCCAGATGTACTCCCTTCTTCACAGATCTGACTCGGGGGTTCAGAGGCTGGAGGGTGAGGTAAAGTCCCTCAAGGACAAGCTGTCAAAGTCGGAGGCTGCCAAACAGAAGCAGGATCAGACTGTGAAGAACCTGAAAGATGTATGTATACATATCCTATACCAGTGGGGCCAGAAAGTGACAAGGAATATGCATGTCATAGATCCTGTTGTAGTGTTTGTGGAGTGTAGTCACACCCATCTTCAAGTCTATGGTAGCATGGTAGTTGGTCTGTAGTCTAACATCCTGAAGATCTTGTGTAGCCACTACTGTAAGCTTGCAAATAATCCAAAAACCAAATGAACTCACAATAAACAATCAGTCACATTTTGTTTATAACTTTTGAAAAGGAAATCAATTATAGATATAGCATAGGGCATAATCGCTGAAAGTACATTGTGATCTGCTTGAACAATTGAGCAGTCAGCTGTGTGTGTCTAGTGGAAACGCATAGGTACAGCTTGAGACTCACCTACTACCTATAGAGCTTGTCATTATGTAGTCACCTGCATCAGGGCTCACCTGCTCTTCTTCCTTCACATTGAGATGACCTGTCATCCTCTGTATTACCTTCCTTGCTGTCTTCAGTTCTGACATGACCTTGTATCATACCAGGGCACTGTTTCACAAAGTGGTCCTAATGCTATGACTATCGTAACTCCCTTCTTCTGACTGTTGTAGCGATGTGATCACCTTGTGAACCAGGACCCCGATGAGAAGCCTCTCTGTCCTTCTTGACTTGCTTGTATGTCATGATATGGTAGTCTCTCTTTGCCACTGAAACTCCAGACTTGGCTTTTTCCCTCCTGACTTGCCCCTGTCCCTCCTGACTTGCCCCTGTCCCTATTGCCTTGGCCCTGTCCACTCTGACTTGCATCTGTCCCTCCTGACTTGCCCCTGTCCCTCCTGACTTGCCTCTGTCCACACTGACTTGCTTGTACGTAGTCACATCGTAGTTTCTGTTTTATCTCATTAGGAGCTGGAGGAAGAGAGGACCAAGAAACCATCACAGATACGGGTTTGCACTTTGCCTTTTTTGTTCATTTGTTTATTTTAATTTCACTGTGATAAGGAAGGATATTTATGTTTTAATCTGTTTATCATTTGGTATAGTTAATTGAAGGGAGATGTTGTCTGGAGGGAAAGGGAAGGTAGATGGATTGGGTGATGAATGGAAGGTAGATGGATTGGGTTGGGGTGATGAATGGAATGAAAGGTAGATGGATTGGGTTGGGTGATGAGTGGAAGGTAGATGGATTGGGTTGGGTGATGAATGGAAGGGAGATGGATTGGGTTGGGGGTGATGAGTGGAAGGTAGATGGATTGGGTTGGGTGATGAATGGAAGGTAGATGGATTGGGTTAGGTGATGAATGGAAGGTAGATGGATTGGGTTAGGTGATGAATGGAAGGTAGATGGATTGGGTTAGGTGATGAATGGAAGGTAGATGGATTGGGTTGGGTGATGAATGGAAGGTAGATGGATTGGGTTGGGTGATGAATGGAAGGTAGATGGATTGGGTTGGGTGATGAATGGAAGGTAGATGGATTAGTTTGAGGTGATGAATGGAAGGGAAGGTAGATGGATTATGTTGGGATGATGATTGGAAGGTAGATGGATTAGTTTGAGGTGATGAATGGAAGGGAAGGTAGATGGATTATGTTGGGATGATGATTGGAAGGTAGATGGATTATGTTGGGATGATGATTGGAAGGTAGATGGATTGGGTAGGGGAGATGAATGGAAGGTAGATGAATTGGGTTGGGGTGATGAATGGAAGGTAGATGGACTTGGTTAGGTGATGAATGGAAGGTGGATGGATTGGATTAGGTTAGGTGATGAATAGTAGGTTAATAGATTAGGTTAGGTGATGAATAGTAGGTAGATAGATTAGGTTGGGTGATGAATGGAAGGTAGATGGATTGGTGGGTTAGGTGATAAATGGAAGGTAGATGGATTGGATTAGGTTGGGGTGATGAATGGAAGGTAGATGAATTAGGTTGGGGTGATGAATGGAAGGTAGATGGATTAGGTTGGGGTGATGAATGGAAGGTAGATGGATTAGGTTAGGTGATGAATGGAAGGTAGATGGATTAGGTTGGGGTGATGAATGGAAGGTAGATGGATTGGGTTGGGGTGATGAATGGAAGGTAGATGGATTGGGTTGGGTGATGAATGGAAGGTAGATGGATTGGGTTGGGGTGATGAATGGAAGGTAGATGGATTGGGTTGGGGTGATGAATGGAAGGTAGATGGATTGGGTTGGGTGATGAATGGAAGGTAGATGGATTGGGTTGGGTGATGAATGGAAGGTAGATGGATTGGGTTGGGTGATGAATGGAAGGTAGATGGATTGGGTTGGGGTGATGAATGGAAGGGAGATGGATTGTGTTGGGGAGATGAATGGAATGGAAGGTAGATGGATTAGGTTGGGGTGATGAGTGGAGAGGCTCATAGATGGAACTTGGGTGTTGAACGAAGAATGATGTTGGCTGTATGGGGGGTATAGTGAGTCTTCCATTATTTTCACAAGAAATCATGCACATAAAATTTCACTATCACAAAATGTTTACATTTTACTGTTTATTATTTTCTTTAGTTTTTTTTATTGAAATGCATGTGCACATGTCAATTTATGATTCTTTACATCCAAGAAGCAAGGGTCCTCTGTGTGGAGCAGTGTTATGAGGAATGAGTCATTAGTTTTGTACCCCAGGTGTTGCTGATTGTTGAAGGAGTTGCTTATTGTCGTGTTGTTGCTGTTGGAGTTGCTGATTGTCGATGTTGCTGCAGGAGTCACTGGAGGACGTGGGAGAGGAGCTACACCAGATGAGAGGGGAACTCCACAAACTTATGGAGGAGATCGAGAGGAAGGACCGGGAGATCCTGTCTCTGGAGAATGAGCTGAGGAAGACAAAGGAGGAGCTGGATCTCAAGTGGGTAGTGGATGCAGAGACATTTGTACATAACCTAAATCACTGTAGCAGAAGTATCGCTTGGAGCAAGTGCATTTTGGTCATGGGGATTGAAAGTTTGGTGCAAGTTAGGAATGAATGTTGGAAATGGCAATTTCTGTCTTGGAAACTGTAACCATTACTAGTTACTAGGAACGTTGGCCCATAGCTTTTCTATTATCTTCCCCCCTGCTCCAGGATCCAAATCATGACTGCTCCCCCAACTCCCTTCCCGGGATCTGTACCTTAACTTCCCCTCTGTTCCAGGGATCACAGGATCTGTACCTTAACTTCCCCTCTGTTCCAGGGATCACAGGATCTGTACCTTAACTTCCCCTCTGTTCCAGGGATCACGGGATCTGTATCTTAACTTCCCCTCTGTTCCAGGGATCACGGGATCTGTACCTTAACTTCCCCTCTGTTCCAGGGATCACGGGATCTGTACCTTAACTTCCCCTCTGTTCCAGGAATCATGGGATCTGTACATTAACTTCCCCTCTGTTCCAGGGATCACGGGATCTGTACCTTAACTTCCCCTCTGTTCCAGGGATTTGTACCTTAACTTCCCCTCTGTTCCAGGGATTTGTACCTTAACTTCCCCTCTGTTCCAGGGATTTGTACCTTAACTTCCCCTCTGTTCCAGGGATTTGTACCTTAACTTCCCCTCTGTTCCAGGGATCACAGGATCTGTACCTTAACTTCCCCTCTGTTCCAGGGATCACGGGATCTGTACCTTAACTTCCCCTCTGTTCCAGGGATTTGTACCTTAACTTCCCCTTTGTTCCAGGGATCACGGGATCAGTGACCTTCGAAAGCTGGTGGAGGACTTGGAGAAGCAGAATAAGAGTCTGAAACAGAACAAGGGCAGCCAGCATGATGAGTAGGTGTTACTATGACAACACAGCTCTCTGAGAATTATGACAAAATAGATTTAATCTGTTTAATCATGATGATAGACATGGAGAATCATTAATAATAAACACATTGACAAAACAAATGAATAGCATTGTTTTATTTGGGACTCAATGTTGTTCAGTGTGGGTGTGTTTGTTGTTTGTTGTTTGTTTGCACTTGGCAATATTACAGCTACACATACAGATGTTAATGATGTTAACTTGCTAGTTCTGTGAAGAGATTGTATCCTATTGTCTGGAAAGTATGATTTTCATTTTTCAAGTGTAAATCAGATAATTGAGATGAATGTAAACTGAAGACATTAAAGTGACTGATGAGGTTTGTTTTTCCCCAGATTGGACTCAGGTAACACTGTCCGGCTGACGCGTGGAAGTAAACTGCCTAAGTTTGTGTCGCCTGCCGTGTCCGGCTCAGCAAAGCCTGCATCTAACACTGCACCAAGTACAGTTGCTTTGTCTCACCATACTACTAACAGCACGGATGGGGTCGGAGAGAACCACGGGTGGGGCGGGGAGGAATGTTGAGGAGATTTGGAGAGAGTCAGGATGTGGTTGAGTGGAGTCAGGGCGCGGTTGAGGAGAATCGGGGAGAGTCAGGGTGGGTCGGGGAGAGTCAGGGTGGGTCGGGGAGAGTCAGGGTGGGGTTGAGGAGGGTCAGGGTTGGGTTGAAGAGAGTCAAGGTGGGGTTGGGGAGAGTTAGGCTGGTGTTGGGGAGAGTTAGGGTGGGGTTGAGGGGAGTCAGGGTTGGGTTGGAGAGAGTCAGGGTGGGGTCGGGAGAGCCAGGGTGTGGTTGAGGGGAGTCAGGGTGGTGTTGGGGAGAGTCAGGGTGGGGTTGGGGAGAGTCAGGGTGGGGCCGGGGAGAGTCAGGGTAGGGTCGGGGAGAGTCAGGGTGGGGTTGGGGAGAGTCAGGGTAGGGTCGGGGAGAGTCAGGGTGGGGTTGGGGAGAGTCAGGGTGGGGCCGGGGAGAGTCAGGGTAGGGTTGGGGAGAGTCAGGGTGGGGTTGGGGAGAGTCAGGGTGGGGTTGTGGAGAGTCAGGGAAGGGTCGGGGAGAGTCAGGGTAGGGTCGGGGAGAGTCAGGGTGGTGTTGGGGAGAGTCAGGGTGGGGTTGTGGAGAGTCAGGGTGGGGTCGGGGAGAGTCAGGGTAGGGTCGGGGAGAGTCAGGGTGGGGTTGGAGAGAGTTAGACTGGGGTCAGGGAGAGTCAGGGTGGGGTTGGAGAGAGTTAGGCTGGGGTCAGGGAGAGTCAGGGTGGGGTTGGGGAGAGTCAGGGTGGGGTTGGGGGAGAGTCAGGGTAGGGTCGGGGAGAGTCAGGGTGGGGTTGGAGAGAGTTAGGCTGGGGTCAGGGAGAGTCAGGGTAGGGTCAGGGAGAGTCAGGGTGGGGTTGGGGAGAGTCAGGGTGGGGTTGGGGGAGAGTCAGGGTGGGGTTGGGGAGAGTCAGGGTGGGGTCGGGGAGAGTCAGGGTGGGGTTGGAGAGAGTCATGGTTGGGTTGGAGAGAGTCAGGGTGGGGTTTGGGAGAGTTAGGGTGGGGTCGGGGAGAGTCAGGATGGGGTTGGAGAGAGTCAGGGTGGGGTTTGGGAGAGTCAGGGTGGGGTTGGGGATTGATGGACATCAGGGAGGGTCAGGAAGGGTTGGGGTGTTTGGGTGGAGATAAGGATGGGATTGATAGGTCAGGGGTCAAGGTTTTGTTTGTTAAAGGTTTGGGTAGGCATCTGTGGGCTTGGGGATATGTTTGGGTATATATAACAAATAGTAGATTTTTCAAAATGAGACAGCATCTGGAGATTCTCCAGATGATTGGGAACATCAGGTAGATGTATGCAGATCTGATAGTGCTTAGTGCCCAGAGGTACACTAGAACTAATTTTAGAATGAACTTGCTTTACATTGAAACTTTTTTTTTTCAATTTTATGAGGACATATAAACCATTTTTGCTGCATATCCATTAAATAATAGACATTCTGTTTCCCATATTTCTGCTTGACACTGGGGCAGAATATATCTTCTCTCAGACTTGACAACAAGCCATCCTGTAATATTGTTGTCACCAGTGTGAAAACCTATGCACTTTTTCGCTTTTGGATATCTTCCATTAGAAAAGGTCAAGTGGGCCAAGGGAGATAATTCTGCCACATCAGGTTAGCACAATTATTGTTGAAATAGTTACTAACATTTGAAGTGAATATATAAAGTGTGTGTTCCAGCTGTAGGAATAACATCAGTATTTGTTGGAGTGTACAAGAGCTTTTGAATTTTGTTGTATTAATTTGCTTGATTTGCAGATATATTTTTTTTAAACCAATACAAATAACAGCAAAATGTATTTCATTGCTTTTGAGGGTAAAATGAGAAATGAGTAAATGAAGGAAAAATAATGCTTAAAGTGTTTCTGGAATTAGTGATCCATTGCATATTTTTAGCTCCCCTGGCCTGAAAGGCAATGTGAGACTTTGTCAATGCAATTTGTTCATCGTCGAGGTGGTCCATACACCGTTACATTTAAGACGTGTTCTCCAACATGGCTTAATGGCTTCAGCAGAAAATTTGTTTGTGAAAATGGTTGAAAAGCCCTGTTGAAAGTTATATTTGTTGAGCCTTTGTCGTACAGTAACACTTAAGGGTTAGGGGTTAGAAATATTCCCCAGCAACATATGCTTGTCGTAGGAGGTATCTCAATGGATCCGTGCATAGATCGTTGCTCCCAATATCAGTCACTGGACTGTCTGGTCAAGACTCGATTATTTACAGGCCACTGTTATATAGCTGGAATATTGCTGAGTGCAGCGTTAAACAGGAAACAAACAATTGTATCATGTCTACAGTGGTCCTCGGTGAAACTCACGAGAATGTTCACTTGTTTCTGGTTCCTCAGGGTCCCTCCAGGAGGAGCTGCAGGATGCTCTGAAGAAGAAGGTGAGAGATACCCAGGTTGCCAAGGTTACGAAACCCTGAATTTTACAATTTCATCGAGATTTTTCTCATGTCAAGTGTTCAGAAATTTGTTATGTCCTTCACTTGTTTACTATGCTTTGATACAGCTACTTCTAGGACAGCTGTTGCTGTCTTCCTCAAACACATCCTCTCCTGTGTGGCCACATCTTCTCTCGAGGCAAGGGAGTTAACTGACTGTCAAAGTCCAAGTTTCCACCAATGATGAACTGGGCCGGAATTTCATGGCTCGATTGTAATGCCACCAGTGGCTATTATGAGTTATGTCCCTTCCATGTCCCTCCCATTGACCAGCCTGCTTCTGTAGTCTAGTGGTAGAGCCTCTGCCCGGAGAGGCAATGGTTGAGGTCTCCAGCTGTTCATGCATTATTGGGCTCATATGCTGTCCATGAGTTATAAATGGCCTCAGTTCATGAGCCTTCTAGGGCACAGGTGGCCCAGTCGTCTGAGGCGCCACGATTCGCTGTGCAGAGTTGCGTCCTTTGCGCACACCAGAAACCTATGATTGTTGGTTCACCCGGTTCACCCCGATTATGTTTCTAGGTTTGTCAGCACCATACCCGTGCTCGAGGGTTTCACTGAAGTGGTAAAAGTCTCAGACCTGCATCACTTCAGGCTTTCCTCCCACATTAAGCTGACACGCCGTGATATAACTGGCCATGGAATACTGTTAAAAGCGGCGTATACCCAACTCACTCATTAACCTTCTGAAAAAAGAATGTCTCACCACTACAAAGCCCAGCTGCTACATGTATTAACAGGCGACGGAGGAACGTAGTGTATACAAGACCATGAAGTAGTGACAATACAGTGTCACCAAGATCTCCTCGTGGAAAGCCAAAAGATTGAGGTCTCATGAAGTTTTGTTTATATTCCAGGAAAGTTCGGTTCCAAGAGTGATTCAAACCGATCCTCTTCTTAGTAAGAAGTTCCTGGAGGCCAAGCCAGCGCCCCCTAGTGAGCAAGGTAAACTCAACCCTGCGACAGGATTGTATGGTGCCCAGTTCTTTTTCAGTAAGTAAAGATGTTGGTTGTGTCCAGTTGCAGGCTGCCGTGTTGGCTAGTGTGTGTGTTAGAGGGAGGGGAGCACTGTTCTGTTCTCTCACTTGTGTGTAAGTATCACGGAGTACAGCACCATCGTTTGGACTTTCTGTCTGTAGATAATATTTCACATCAGATTATTAATTAAGAATTTTCATGGAGGATTGTATTATCAGTCATTTATTTGACAGTATATTGGTAACAGTATGATAAGTAAGTTTTCTTATGCTTATAAAAATTTCTTAATTTTGACTTTCTCTTGCCATGTTCTTCTGTAACTGTCTGTCACAGCCAGGCATTCTTCCCACTTTAAGGTTAGCTTTCATAATCCTAGTATAGAACATGAAGTTTCAACAACATATTAACATCTGTCTTCAACTATCAGCATCTACAGTAAACTACGGTAATAACGAACCCAAAGGAACCACTAATTGTAGTTCGTTATAATCATAGTTCATTATAATCATATACACAGCCTATACACAGCACATGGACGCGTAGTCAGTTATATCCGTCAGTTTGTTATAAGCGTGTTCGTTATAAACGTTAGTTTACTGTCTATCAAAGTGACTATCTTTCTACAACTCTGTACCCATATCTATGTCAATATATAAACCTATATCGGTTATTTAGGATACGTTTGCCATATTAGTGTCTGTCCAGGTAAAATCTCTTCATCAGGTCCTGATAGTTACACTTTTTAATGACCTGACCCATATACACACAGTGATCGTAAGACTAAGACTGTTGTAATTCACATGCTTTAAATTGAATTTCGGTAGTAATTCTATGTGCTTTAGTGAGTACTGGGCAATAACTATGACTGTCGTAATCCCTATATTTGAACATAGGTTTATGATAGTTGTAGTGCTAACATCATTTTTGTGACCCTGGGCGCCGTTGAACAAAGCTATCTTTGCACTAAGGTGATCGTAAGTCCCATACCTTAGGATAGACTTACGGCAGTTGTAGCACTAAGCTTGTTTTGTACAAAGGCACCCAGGGCTCAGTTCCACAAAACGGTCTTAGCTCTGAGATTGTCCGTGCTCCCTTACTTTAACATAGGCAGTCGTAGTGCTAGTTGTTGTAAGCTGTGGCTATAGAGGTTGTCCGTGGTATCACAGAAACTACATCACAGCTTCAACATGACAGACAGACAGACAGACAGACAGAGACAGAAAGACATTACTGTTGTCTATTGTGTATCAAGAATTAGCACTCTTTGCATGACAGTTGTTTCTAACATTCACAGTTTCTTTGACAGTTCCAGTTGATTCTAATGAGCACATCACCATGTGTCATATCAGTAAGGGTTGGGGGTGGGTAGGTTTTTTTAAAGTTTGAATTTACTATTTTTGTTTTGCCTCTTTTTATGTTAATTTTATTGCTTTGGTTCTATTGTCAGATTTGGGTGAGGATGCTTTTCTTTGCTGATGATTTTG
Source organism: Haliotis rufescens (assembly GCF_023055435.1). Classification (NCBI taxonomy): domain Eukaryota; kingdom Metazoa; phylum Mollusca; class Gastropoda; order Lepetellida; family Haliotidae; genus Haliotis; species Haliotis rufescens. The sequence continues at coordinate 90,300,831 of NW_025963779.1, read as the reverse complement.
GTATTCATGTTCAACTTGAGGTCTTTAGAATATTGTTTCTTTGAATCTAATTGTATATTTCTTGTCAATGTTGCTGAGAGGAGTGCTAGACTCATGAATTAATGTATGTTTATTAAAGTTTTATTCGTATAATTTTATGATATGGAAGTGTGTAATGATAAGTTGATTGAAAATTTCAAGGAGCATCTTCACAAATCACAATCATTATGAATATTACAGTACAGCTTATTATGGAATCATGTAATAGTTGTATATTACTTAATCTTACCTGTGAAAAGTATATATGGGATAAAAATCAAAATGGGTCATTTTCACCATAATGGTAAAGTTTTAAACAAACTATGAGTGCTCCAAATATTTTCCAGATGTTAAAGCAAGGCTTCCTCAAATAATTCTCTTGTATTCCCTTTCTTCCCAGAGCCAGAGAAATCATCGACAGAAGGTTCTGGTCGACTGCAGAGTTTGATTTCTAAGTATAGAAGTCACAGCGATGCCACAACCGAGGAGCCCGAGAAAAAAGTGAAACCATTTTCCTTCACTACAGGAAGATTAGGGTTCAGGGGTAAGGGAGTCACCCTGACAACCCCCAAAGTCCCCGACAGCAAATCGCCCTCATCATCAGACCAGACGGGATTCAACAAACTAGGAGTAGGACGGTCAGGATCCAAGGGGCCACCTCCGCCAACGCTCCCCAAACCCAAAGTGAGGCAGGAGGTGGTGGCTGGAGCCTCACGGCCACAGGGTGGCCTGGAGCCAGGAGCCACTAGTGGAGCCGAGGCAGGGGAGGGACAGGGTAATCTGCAGGACACCCAGGAGCAGAAGGACATCAATGCTCTCATACAGAAGTGAGTATCTGCAGCAGATGCCGGAATGTTGGAAAGGAAAGTCTATATGTGACCCATTTCCTGTATGGGGGACCTGATGAGGAATTCTGAAATAAAAGGATTGAAAGGTTATGGCTGGTAATTGATCATTGTTGGGTTTGGATAGTCATGGTTTGATTTGTTTCTTGGCAACATGTGGTCAGCCCATTATGGAAAGGGTCATATATGGGTTGGTCATAGTTATTACTTTTTTTCATTGATAAAAAATGTTCCATTGTTTTGTTAATGTATTCAGATTTTAAGAAATAACTATGTTGACTTGATGAAATATGTAAATTCAGTTCTGTATCCGGTGTTGTGTGTTCACTAACCTAGTCCAGGTCTTGCATCTTCCTGTAGACACAACCCTACAATTGGCACGCAACACCTTTGTTGACACAGCCGTTTGACATTGATACAAACTTTGCCCTTCATGCTTTGCCTGATGAAAGCCAGACAATGACAGCTACATCATAATTACAGAAACCCCTTCCCGTTATAATAATAGAACTCCTTCCTGTTTATATAGGGTTGTCTATACAGCAACCCCTCCTGTCATAACAAGGCCCAGTCATAATAGTAACCCTTCCTGTTCATATGGCCCAATGATGATATCAACCCTTCCTGTTTATATGGCCCAATGATGATATCAACCCTTCCTGTCTATATGTCCCAATGGTAATAGGAACCCTTCCTGTCTATATGTCCGAATGGTAATAGGAACCCTTCCTGTCTATATGTCCCAATGGTAATAGGAACCCTTCCTGTCTATATGTCCCAATGGTAATAGGAACCCTTCCTGTCTATATGGCCCAAAGATAATAGGAACCCTTCCTGTTTATATGGCCCAATGATAATAGCAACCCCTCCTGTCATAACAAGGCCCAATGATAATAGTAACCCTTCCTGTCTATATGGCCCAATGATAATAGCAACCCTTCCTGTTCATATGGCCCAATGATAATAGAACCCCTTCCTGTTTCATTGCCCAATGATAATCACAGAACCTACCTGTGTACACTTCCAGATGGTAATCCCAGCACACCGTTCTCTGTAATCCCTGTGTATTGCACCTGTAAACTCTGCACTCTGTACTTACTTCTGTAATTCTCTACTAAAACCTCCTCTTTACAGTGTGTGTAGTGTAGGGTATGCATAGGAAGAGTGGACACAGCAGTGTTGTGAGCTGAAGACTAATACACACATGCTAGGGACCACATCTACAGGACACATACAAACACAAGTCACCTTATGTATGTCTGAAACAGTCTAGTCTTCACATTGTAACTGATGATTTATGTCAAACTGTGACATTGTCTCCATGTAATCAGTAGCAGATTGAATCACCATGAGATTGACATCACTGAGAATACAGCATACAAAAAAGTGTTTTGAATAAGTTAAGTCAAACATGTCGAGACTGCAAGTTTTGGCAAAGTCCAGACCCTCTTCAAGCATAGAGAGTGTGAAGGTATATCAACTTATGTACTGATTCCTTGAAGAATGTGTGACTGACTGATGTTCATACACTTTGCATGGCGCCCTTTTCAGTCTACTGACAAGGCCTCATCTCTTGCACCATCCTCCTTCAGACAGTGTCCTGTTGTGTTGCATGGAGCTGTATTCTGTCATATAGATGCCGTATCTCACCTGGGTAGATGGTCATGTTCCCAGCCGTCATACATACATTCCCTTCTGTGTTGCATGGAGCTGTATTCTGTCATATAGATGCTGTATCTCACCTGGGTAGATGGTCATGTTCCCAGACCTCATACATACATTCCCTTCTGTGTTGCATGGAGCTGTATTCTGTCATATAGATGCCGTATCTCACCTGGGTAGATGGTCATGTTCCCAGCCCTCATACATTCATTCCCTTCTGTGTTGCATGGAGCTGTATTCTGTCATATAGATGCCGTATCTCACCTGGGTAGATGGTCATGTTCCCAGCCGTCATACATACATTCCCTTCTGTGTTGCATGGAGCTGTATTCTGTCATATAGATGCCGTATCTCACCTGGGTCGATGGCCTTGTTCCCAGCCCTCATACATACATTCCCTTCTGTGTTGCATGGAGCTGTATTCTGTCATATAGATGCCGTATCTCACCTGGGTAGATGGTCATGTTCCCAGCCCTCATACATACATTCCCTTCTGTGTTGCATGGAGCTGTATTCTGTCATATAGATGCCGTATCTCACCTGGGTAGATGGTCATGTTCCCAGCCGTCATACATACATTCCCTTCTGTGTTGCATGGAGCTGTATTCTGTCATATAGATGCCGTATCTCACCTGGGTCGATGGCCTTGTTCCCAGCCGTCATACATACATTCCCTTCTGTGTTGCATGGAGCTGTATTCTGTCATATAGATGCCGTATCTCACCTGGGTAGATGGTCATGTTCCCAGCCCTCATACATACATTCCCTTCTGTGTTGCATGGAGCTGTATTCTGTCATACAGATGCCGTATCTCACCTGGGTAGATGGTCATGTTCCCAGCCCTCATACATACATTCCCTTCTGTGTTGCATGGAGCTGTATTCTGTCCTATAGATGCTGTATCTCACCTGGGTAGATGGCCTTGTTCCCAGCCCTCATACATACATTCCCTTCTGTGTTGCATGGAGCTGTATTCTGTCATATAGATGCCGTATCTCACCTGGGTAGATGGTCATGTTCCCAGCCCTCATACATACATTCCCTTCTGTGTTGCATGGAGCTGTATTCTGTCCTATAGATGCCGTATCTCACCTGGGTAGATGGTCATGTTCCCAGACCTCATACATACATTCCCTTCTGTGTTGCATGGAGCTGTATTCTGTCCTACAGATGCTGTATCTCACCTGGGTCGATGGCCTTGTTCCCAGACCTCATACATACATTCCCTTCTGTGTTGCATGGAGCTGTATTCTGTCCTACAGATGCTGTATCTCACCTGGGTCGATGGCCTTGTTCCCAGACCTCATACATACATTCCCTTCTGTGTTGCATGGAGCTGTATTCTGTCCTACAGATGCTGTATCTCACCTGGGTCGATGGCCTTGTTCCCAGACCTCATACATACATTCCCTTCTGTGTTGCATGGAGCTGTATTCTGTCCTACAGATGCTGTATCTCACCTGGGTAGATGGCCTTGTTCCCAGACCTCATACATACATTCCCTTCTGTGTTGCATGGAGCTGTATTCTGTCCTATAGATGCTGTATCTCACCTGGGTAGATGGTCATGTTCCCAGACCTCATACATACATTCCCTTCTGTGTTGCATGGAGCTGTATTCTGTCATATAGATGCCGTATCTCACCTGGGTAGATGGTCATGTTCCCAGCCGTCATACATACATTCCCTTCTGTGTTGCATGGAGCTGTATTCTGTCCTATAGATGCTGTATCTCACCTGGGTCGATGGCCTTGTTCCCAGACCTCATACATACATTCCCTTCTGTGTTGCATGGAGCTGTATTCTGTCATATAGATGCTGTATCTCACCTGGGTCGATGGCCTTGTTCCCAGACCTCATACATACATTCCCTTCTGTGTTGCATGGAGCTGTATTCTGTCCTACAGATGCTGTATCTCACCTGGGTAGATGGTCATGTTCCCAGCCGTCATACATACATTCCCTTCTGTGTTGCATGGAGCTGTATTCTGTCCTATAGATGCTGTATCTCACCTGGGTCGATGGCCTTGTTCCCAGACCTCATACATACATTCCCTTCTGTGTTGCATGGAGCTGTATTCTGTCCTATAGATGCTGTATCTCACCTGGGTCGATGGCCTTGTTCCCAGACCTCATACATACATTCCCTTCTGTGCTGCATGGAGCTGTTTCAATCATTCCATTTCTTTCTGACCTGGTCTAGACACCATACGTTGATCACTCCCCTTCTACCTCAACTTGGTCTAACCACACCTTCCATAGGGGGGAACAGGTGGCCCAATCGCTGTGCAGAGTTGTGTCCCTTGGGCACGCCAGAAACCTATGATTGTGGGTTCGAATTTCGGTTTACCTCGATTATGTTTCTAGGTTTGTCAGCACCATACCCATGCTTGCGGGTTTCACCAAAGTGGTAATAGTCTGAGTCCTGCATCACTCCAGACTTTCCCCCAACATCAAGCTGGCACGCCGTGATATAACTGGAATACTGTTAAAAGCAGCGTAAAACCCAACTCACTCACTCACTCCACCTGCCGTACCAGGAGACCTGCCCATTGTTTTGCATTGTTATTTTTGGGTGTGGTAGGTAATGAGGAGCATGATGGGGTGGTCTTTTGTCATAAAGAGTAAGATCTAGGACTTTTAGTCTGTAGGAGTGGGGATTCCAGGTTAGAATTGGTACCCAGCAACCTATGCTAGTCGGAAAGTGGTGACTGAATGGATCAGGTGGTAGGGTTTGGTGACTTGGTTGTTTTTGTGTCATTGTACCTCAATGGCATGGATCGTTGCTCACTGGATTGTCTTGTCCAGACTCAATTATTTACATATCACCATCACATAGCTTGAATATTGCAGAGTGTGGCCTTAACAAACAATCAAACAGAAGTCAGTAATAAGGATTAACAGTACTTTTAAAAATTAGTTCTTTTCTTCATTTGATTTTCTCGTCGAATATCCATTTTGTCTGTCGTTTGGAGTTTAACGACCGCTTCAGATGAGAACTATTTTGCAGTCGGTGTGTATTTTGCCAAACAGCTTGCACCAACCACCTACTTTTGTAACAATGCAGAGTAAAATGTGTAGTGGGATGCTCAGCAGTATTTCATCATCATTTTTCCTGTTACTTTTACGATAAAACGTAGACCAAATTTATGTGTAGGATAGTGTTTAGGGGTTGGGTGGGAGGATTTGGTTAAGGGTTGGGGGCAGTCTAAGGGGTGGATGTGATAATAGAAAATGGCTGAATAATTCTTGCACTTTCTCATTACTTCATATTAATCTTTTCTTTGCACATCTGTAGACAGTCTAAACATATTTGTACATATTGTTTCACAGTTGTTATCGGTCACATGTATTGTATGTGCTTAGCATACATTGTGACCGCCAGGAAAAATTTCTGCAAGAACGTCGAGGTAAGATAAAATCGACCTCTGACATGTACTGACAAGCTGTTTCTTTCTATCTCCATAGCATACATCCCTGGTTATCTCCCCTTGTCATTTCAAATTGAAAGGAAAAACTACATTAATTCATTTTCTCATAGAGACAGTGTGTATCATTTCTAGAGTTATGGATAGCATGTGACCAGACCTATTATCATTACAGGGGAGCAGAATATCACACATTAAGCAGCAAACATCCTGTGTATATGTGTTTTAACACAGCGTGGGGCAGTGGGGTAGTCTACTGGTTAAAGTGTTCGCTCATCATGCCAAGGACCCAGGTTTGATTTCCCACATGGTGTGAAGCCAATTTCTGGTGTCCCCTGCTGTGATATTGCTGGAATATTGCGAAAAGCGGCCTAAAATCATACTCAATCACTAACTCATCGTACCCTTAGCTGCTGGGGATCATCTGTCATCGGTTCCAGTGACAGTTCTACATGGACTGTGGTCCTTGGTTTTTCTTTTCCTGTGCTTGTGTCACCAACATCTCTACATGTCTAGGGCAGGCCACCTACGGCTTTCTTCCCTTGTTAGGCAGGCATGCTATGATGTAATACATTCCCCTACAAAGTGGTTTCAGAACCAAACTATATCTTTGGAAAACAAAGTTCACCAGTAATATTTATAAGAATCACAGCTTTATTTCATGAGGAGCTTTTTGTAGAAATTCTGTAAAATTCCAACTCAAATGATCCAAGGACATGTCAGATTATTAAGATCTGTATAAAGACATGGGGAGATATAAAACCCATGTTTCATAATCTATTGCATGTTGATATATTTAAGCAGGCCTAAACCCACCTAGCTTCACTCCTTTATCAATATATATATTCATCAGCATTAATAGAGGGGGATATTTGTTGTGTTTGCGTGATAACCCAGGCCTCCAGGCCACACATTTTGTTCAGTTGGGAGTTTACAAATTTGGGGTAGGTTGAATAATTAGTTTTGTGGGTTCAGTTGGAACCCCTTAATTTTGTTTGTTTTAATTCCATTTTAATAACAACATTGTATTAAGTGCATCACGCATTCACATCAGATATCTATTTGTATCAAGATTCTCAGAGGTGTATTGTCTCTTATTTCTTTACTGATAATGTATTAACATAGATGTGGTTATGTCCTAGATGGTGTATATCTGTATCACTGACCAGGTGGGCTATAATGTACTCTTGTATGAAAAAGAAATTATTTTATTCATTTTTGTTGGTGGAGGCACGGGTGGCCCAGTCGTCTAAGGCGCCACGATTCGCTGTGCAGAGTTGCATCCCTTGGGCACGCCAGAAACCTATGATTGTGGGTTCGAATCCCGGTTCGCCCCAATTATGTTTCTAGGTTTGTCAGCACCATACCCGTGCTCGTGGGTTTCACCGAAGTGGTAAACGTCTGAGACCTGCATCACTTCGGGCTTTCCTCCCACATTAAGCTGACACGCCGCGATATAACTGGAATACTGTTAAAAGCGGCGTTAAACCAAACTCACTCACTCACTCGTTTTTGTTGGTTGATATGATCAATAATTAGCATTCAAACACCAATATCTTTTCATTTTAATAAATCTCATATTTTTTTATAAAGATTTCATAACAATATTGGTTCATTGTAAACCTTTTTTTTCTCATGACATTGTCATATTCTGTCTTCTTGGCAATCTTAGATGTCATCATTGTAGTGTGGGTAATTTTTGTTTTTTAATACATTTGTTAGTTAGTTCTCTAGGATTGAGTTGATATATATTTGGCATTTTTGTGTCATCCAATATTACAGTTTTTAGCTTGGTCAATATCAAAAGATTTCCAGAATCTACTGTCCTTCAGATTTTATTCGTTGGTTATTGGAGCTCCATAAAAAGTAAAGGTTGAAGGAGTTTGATATATATTGCTTGCATGCTTGTTATTATATAAGCCTTGATAAATGAAGCTTTGGCCATAGCATTATATTTCCACTATTTAGTGGATTTTGGGATGAGTGGTTATCTCTTTGTGTTGTGTTCATCTTGTTCTTGAGGCCAAGTGGTCTAATGTGCCATGGTGTGCACAGTTATGGCCCTTCACTATGTCAGGATCTGCTGTTCCTGAATTCAAATCCAAAATCACTCTTCATATTCACATCATGCAGAGGTCGTTGCAGGCTCAATAATCCTCATCACATGGCTACAATATGTCCATCCCTTGCATTCTGTATTGATACTATTCTATTCAACAGTCAAAGACTGGTAGGTCTTGGATGTTTTTCCACATTTGCCGCATGTCCCACATTGTATCATATAACCCAGCCTTGAGCTGCCAGGGCTCACTTTTGAGATGAGCTTCCAGTACCGAGGAACTACTTCACAGATAATGTTTAACTGAATCCATGGCAGATACCCTTTACGAACCGAATGGAAGATAACACAAGTGTATATAACCCATAGCAACAGGGTTATCTGTGAAATTATTTTCTCTACGTCTCACTGAACATTACATAATTTTGGAATGCTGGTTGGTTACTTGGCACCAAGTATTCTCATTGTTTGCAAAGCAGCCCATGGCAACGTATCAGTGCAATGTTGCAAATAGCTGAGGATGACATCATCTATTGTTCATGACATCACAGAACATTACAAAATGTTTCCAGAAATAAAACCTGGGGGTAACAGATGCAGAATAACTTACATGCAAATATACGGATTGTCTGTCCCTTGTAAAATTGTGTTGAAAGTTCCTCACCATGGTTTGGGACAAACATATATAAATCCTCAAAGCTTGTAGGTTTATTTATTTCTCTCTTCTGTAAGTACAATACAGCTTATATATCCAGTTGAACACTGTTTTGGTCTTCAGCAACCCATGCTTGCCGTAAATGGCGAATGTGCTTGTCGTAAAAGGTGACGAACGGGATCGGATGGTTAGGCTCGCTGACTTGGTTGATGCATGTCATCGTACCTCAATTGCGTGGGTCGATGCTCATGATGTCAATCACTGGATTGTCTGGTCCAGACTCGATTATTTACAGACTGCTGTGATATAGCTGGAATATTGCTGAGTGCGACGTTAAACAAAAAACAAAAACAAATCGCATATGCTTCCACAATCTCATATATGGAATAACATCCACTAGTGTTATGAGGGTAATACAAGTTGCAACATTGTAGTGGCTTCCAAAGCATAGCCTGTAGCATTGTGTGGTGGTAGGTAGACGTGTAGTCATGGCAACTGCAGCAGTTCTATGGCCACAGAATAGACCAGTATTGCTTCCTCTGCTTTTCCTTCCTTGTCATGCCTAGCAATGCCATCTCTATCTTTCTCCATCAGTACAATCTTCCATTAAAGTATTTATATGCCAGTCACATATTTGAAGATATTTGTCAGGAACAACATGATGTTACCATTAGTACAAAAAGAAAAAAACAACATTTTGGTCTTCCAAATTTGTCCTAATGTTGCTGGGAAGGAATGGAGTTATTTGGAAGAACAAATGCTTCTGAATCCTAAATTTGTATTTAGCACCATATGTAGGGAATAGTTGCATTAATGAATAGAGCTACTGCTTCTGTTGTGTGAGCTGTGATGATGACTAGGTGATAGTGGTGTGTAGTTGACTGCTGGTGCTTGTCTCCTCTGAAGCAGCTTTTCTAAAGGACACTCAGAATACTCAGGAAATGGCAAACATGTAGTAGATTGCCTTCACAACAAGCACCTGCTATTGGCCCGGGAGGAATATCTATATATGTGTGTGTTGGCCCCATGCATCATAGACTTGTAGTGGAGTGTCCTCACAAGCACCTGTTACTGCCTCTGGAGGAATATGTCAGCCCCATTAAAGACAAGGGGCCCTTTCCGCAAATAGATCTTAGCTCTGTGACAGTAGTAAATATACGTAATAGTAAAATGGTTACACTAGTTGAAGCTAAAAATGCTTAGTGAGACGGCTCTTCAATCTTCATAACAAGCACCTGCTACTGGCTCCAGTATAGACTTATGTAGCCTTGTGGAAATCTTCACAAATGTTGATTATTACAAATGATAAATTGGGAGGTACAAATCAATAAAAGTATTATCTTTAATTTACAGTGTTAAAGAGAATGGCATGTGTTGTTACACCAAACTTATAAGATTCAGACAAGGCTGTCATTGCAGCAATATTGGGAATCAAACATATCTCTCCATGTATTTGTTCTGTACTTCATGGATTGAGGAGGAAATTTCAAACATATCTGAAAAACAAACCATTGATAACTATATATTTGGAGAAACAGTAATTATCTAAATCTTCTAAAGTTTCCCTTATTGTGATTATTGTTTTGTCAGCTCCATACCACCTTCATCATTTCAGACTTTTTTCTCACAATAAGTTGACATACTGTTCCAACTAGACTCACCAAGCCTCACTACCTGTCATGTGAGCCTCAGGTGTCTGTGGACGTATCAGTGACTGCAATATGCAGTTGAGATAGTTGTGAACTCCCTGTGAAGATTTCCACAATCAGTTCTAGATGGAGATATAGCTTTCTAGATACAGAAAAAGAGATCAAGATGCAGAAAAGGGATCTAGATGCAGAAATAGAGACCTAGATGGAAATAGAGATCCTGTTCCTTCCCCTCGCTGTCACATTGGATTCACATAGTTTTTACTGAGTTGTCTATTTTCACCCATTTATGTGTTTTTGTAAAGGTTTGCAGAGGTCGGGTCGTTGCCGTGGTGATTGAGACATCCAAGAATTAAGGTGTGCGTGGTGCCTGGTGAGACTTTAACCCCGTTCCTAGTTAACCGTTGTTCATGTTGTCTATTAACATTGGTTATAAATTTCACCTGTTGATGACATTTCTAGCATGGGTGTCCTCCCTTAATTTGTTGCGTTGTTGCATTACCAAGTTGGAGTTTGAATATTGAAGTTGATAATTGACAATGTGTTTTTGTTGTATTAGAAATGTTGTTTGGTTGTATGTGTTTGAGAACTGTGAATCTGATGTTGTTTTGGTTGTGTGTGTTTGGAATATTAATATTAAAGTAAATCATTTCAGAAAATTATTACTTATCTCAGAAATTGCTTCAGCATACATTTGTACTCAACATAAATATTAAACACAACTTAATTTTCAAAACATTACCGTATTCGACGTAAAAAGCGCCCCGCTCTAATAAGCGCCCGCGGTGATATTTGCCACTATATTGGCTAGTGAACAATCCCAATTAGCACCTCTTCCCATTGATCAATGTACACAAGACTTATTTATTTGTGTAAAATACGCACTCGTGTGTTATATGCACCCTTAATTATGGGCAATTAATTTTTAGAAAAATATATCTGTCGTGTATAATACGCACAGACTTTTCTTTTGTATCATTTCAGGTACATAAACCTAGAAATTTGCGATCTTTTAACTCTGTTTTTTTTCACAAAATTATATTCTAATAAGAGCCCCCTATTTCTAATTTTGAGAGCGCTCTGGGCGCTTATTACGTCGAATACGGTATCTACAATATTGTTTCTACTGAACATTATAATTTGTATATATTTCAAAGTTTTTGTTGAAATAGATATACATATTGTGTAAATAGTTCAAATATGTTTCAAAGCTATGGTGGCACTAGATGTATATTGCCTTGTTAAGTAGCAGTATTCACAGTAGGATGCAGTACAAACCTCTAGAAAAGGTCATATCATAATTTTTCTTCATCATCAAGCCAATTAAGGAACATTTACATGCTTAGTGTTTAAGAATCAGCTGTAAGGAAAACAGTCATGTAAATGACCAAATAATCTCTCAATTATCAGCCAGATACAATCAACACATACCGGTATGTGAACAGGGAATAGTAGGAAAGAACATAAAAGCATTATTCTTTTCCAAGATGACCAAACATCTATCATGATATAACATTTATACTAAGTTTTCCTATAATAATTAGATCCACATCAAGTGCTTTTATGGGTTATCATGGTGTAATATTTATACATCATTTCATATAATTATAGTTTATCATCAGGTAAAATGGATATATAAAACATCAATAGTTTCAGTTATAGCTTTTTAGATAGATGCTAGCCTAAGGTAATGGGAGCACATCTATCTAAAAAGCTATAACTGAAACTACTGATATTTTATATATGCATTTTACCTGATGATAAGTATTACTTGATAAACTATAATTATATGAAATGATGTATAAATATTACACCATGATAACCCATAAAAGCACTTGATGTGGATCTAATTATTTTAGGAAAACTTAGTATAAATGTTATATCATGATACATCTACAAATTCTGATTCCTGTGCATAAAGAAACAGGTTGGCAGACAGTGAACCAGTTCGTAGCTATACCACTTTCAAGGGAAGGAACTGGCTCCAACTTGTTCAAAAGTATTTTTGGTTATTGAATTATTTCAAGATAACTGCATCCCAATGGCTGAAAAATTGCTGGTGTGATGTAAAATAACTCACTCTGCTGAATTATCTGCGTTAATAGCATCTCTGTGCAGCTCCCTATAACGATTTTGATTTTGACTTGTACCACTACACAGACTTATGAGCAGTTCCATACTGTTTTCCCAATCGGAACAAGTCTCACTAACAACCCTGCCATAATGAACATGAATCGTAAATCCACAAAAGCTGCAACACAATTCACTTCCTAACACATTGCCTTCAAATATGTGTACCGGGACTTATATTCTCGATCATGCAACATTCTATGTGCTTATTGGTTGGAATAATTGAGAGCGTACAGAGTTTTAGATACAAAATCTTTACCGATCTGGTTTCCAATGTGATACGTAAATATTTTGTTGCACGATCTAAGTATCAGGAAATAGTCACTGGGGGCTAAGTCTGGGCTGTAGGGTGGATGATTTAACTGTAGAGCCCAGACTTAGCCCCCAGTAACTTTTTCCTGTTCCGGCAAATGAAATTTGCCCTACGTGGAAGACGTTTCCTGGATGACAAGGACATAAAGGCTGCCACAGAGGCATGGTTAGAGAGCCAATCTGCAGATTTCTATAAAAGTGGTATTAAAAGCTTGAAGGACAAATGGAATAAGTGTTTTGAGTGAATGGAGTTTATATTGAAAAATAAAAGTGCAAAAGATATTCTGCGACTTGGTCTTATAACGCCCCTCGTATTACAAAGTGTGATGCAGAGTTGGATCGGGATCTATCAGCAAAACACTTTGGGATAGCCTGTAGTTCTGTGTAGCGACAAGTCAATATCAAAGTTGTTTGTAGGGAGCAGCACAGATACCGTTACTGCAGCTATCTTCTGAAAATTATACCCCAGTAACCCAATATGAATGATCTGGTGATGAGGCTCAGTCACTTTGTAGATTGTACGTGATTGCACCTCACTTATTGTGCACCAACCCTCATGATGTCAATGACTGGATTGTCTGGTCTAGAGTCGATATTTAGCAGACTGACATCATATAGCTGGAATGTTGCTGGAGTGACGGAGTTAAACAACAAATGAAGAAACCATTGATATCAACTTAGCATCTGCATCTTCTAGTGCATTGAGCTTCTGGTGTTGGATGAGGTGGTGGGTGGAGGATTGAGGTGGTCCTGGTTCTGGTCTACAGTTGGCTTTTATTGGGTACAAATCACTGTTGTACAAACAGCTTATGTCAGCAGGGCTTCGGGGATGCAGACAGCATTTTGGTGTGTGGGTTTCTTTGCCTTTGTTCAGTTGTCTGCAGTTTAAAAATCTGTGCCACAAACCTTGAATCTACTGGCACAATTATTGGAATCGTTTTCAGTGAAGTTTAGTTATTATATGGAATATGATTAATTGAGCTTTCAGGACCAAAGACCCGTGATTTGACTTTCGGGTAAAGGGGTTGAGGGGCTGGTAATTAAACTGGCATTTGACATCATAGTAACTTTTATTGCTTGTGTGATAATGATATTGATGTTTGTAATAAGAACAGAATCGAAAGAGGACTCGTTTAGTAATCTACCGGTATATATATCTGGATCTTGATTTGATGTACCTACCTACCAACTGGTCTCACCAGATACCAGTATATCACTGTAGATCTGGAACTACTCAAGTTACACATTAAGGGAACAGTGTGGTCAAACCATCGGATTCTAGCATTGTATTCATATGTCACTATCTAACATTAAATATGGGTACTGTGTAATAAATAATTTACTTCATTCATCGCTGTAAGTTCCGTTTTGAAAAACACTTGCTGTAATAAACAGAAGTATGTAAGAAAGTGAAGTAGATTTGTTTTGAAATGCAAGATTTTGGAATAAAAGTGGACTTGTTTAGAACTCTGTATACAGCTGAACACATCAATCAGCTTTCTGGGAGATTACCCTTGCTTGCTTCTGTCAGTATATGATTATGTCACATGACTAGATGTGAGTAAACAGGAAAGTTGATCACCTTATTAAAACAAGCAATGTGGCCTTGCTGGTGCAGATCTCATTTAAAGGTACACCTGTAATCACAAATGTACAGGTGAGAAAAGATGAAAGTTGTCAATTTCAGTAATATAAAGTGATGACAATAGTGATAACCATATGCATGTGTATCACAGTAATCACTTGATGACTCGTATGAAACCAACCCTGTGGTCATCGGCACTCAATAGCATGGAAGTGCGGAAACTCGGGAGAAGGGTATTATGGGCGCAGGGGCACAGGGGATCTCAGTAAAAGGGTATTGCAGAAGGTGTCTCATGTCAGATACATGCCAACGGAAGACCTGCTTGTGCATTGCGATATCTTTGCAGGAATTCATGTATGGAACCTTGCGATTACCAAAGCTATCACATGCTCCTCTAGTGACTTAGTACCTACTAATCTCCAAGGGATTTATGCTTCAGATATTCCTCTTTCAGTCATTTCTCATTCTTATTCCAATTAATATTCATTCATCTTTCACCTTTCAAAAGAGGTGTCATTCCATGTATTCTTGTGTTACAGTGTTATTTATGTTTCAGTTACATGTCAAACAATCATGTTGGATTGAACTGATACCATTCATCAGTTGTAGGCCATTTTCAGGAGTTCAGTACCATCCGTTTCCTCCATGTTATAAAGAACCTCTCTCTCTCTCAATGTCTGTATAGAGTTCTGTATTCCTCTATTAAGAGACTGGCCTCTACTAATGGCTTGATCCTAGGGTAACATTTGAAATAAGAGCTCGCCTGTGATAAAACCATGGTGAGCTACAGTAAATGATTTCACCCCAGTACATTTAAATCCCATAAAGATGACTGAACTGAACCATCTTTTCTCTATGCACACAGCAAGGTGAGACACATTGGTGTTCATTAAAGCATTTTTTTTCAGGTAAAAATATGGAGGCAGTAACATGTTTTGTAATGTCCCTACACAAAGATGAAAGAAATATGGGCTTCCGCTCCATTGAAAACAGGCCTCTAAAAGGATCATGTCTAACAGTCATCTAAAGTCAACAAGGCCAACAGCCACAAAGCTATCGTAGCACTAAGGTTATCGTAACTTTAACATAGATGTTGCGCTAAGATCCCTTTGTGGAACAGGGCCCCAGTCTCTTAATTGAGGAAAACATGCTGGAAGGGGTGGTGATGGTCAATACATGAAGTCACTTTCACTTGCATCCATGACTTGTATATTTTCAGGTTTGGAAAGCATTGAACATGGAGATGAGCAATTTGGATAGAACAGTTTCTGTATACTTTCAATCTTACCATTTGCCCATTAAAGTAACTTCATTGCACAGTTTGATTACACCAAAGAAATGTTAATTGTTACATAACCTACCATGAAATAATACCTGGAAATATATAGTTTCTCAAGCATCTCAATGACATTGTCATTCATATGAGGTACAGATTTTAAATGAAGCAAGTATTTGATACAATAAATATATGGCTGGCCCATTCCCCTGATTTGGCATGGCTTCCAAAGTAGTTGTTGAAAAGCATTTTCTTTCATTTTCAAGTTGGGAAGACATTGCCTAATGTACAAGTGGAAGTGACAGCCGCTGTGTGTACCCAAGTCTTAACCAGCTCTTTGCATGTGCTTGCTTTCCAGGCGTGGTAACACCCATCCAAAACCTATTCTATCAGTGAACCCACCGAAATTAACAAGTAAGGTGATAGCTCAGCTGTTGCGTCCACGTGGCCGCGGCAAGTCGAGTGACAAGTCTTTGCTTTGCAGTAGTTAGAGGATCTAGAGGTGCTGGCCAGAGCAGGTGACTGGGTAGAAATGTAGCAGTGTAGATGTAGATGTGGCTTGAGGGCACTGCCGACATAGAAGTGGTCACGTTGTCACAAACACACCAGGAAATGCATGAGTCATTACCATTAAGAAAATATTTTAAAAAATGATAAAAATACATGCTACATTATTACATGATGATCATTTTGGATTCAAGGTCAACTGCTATATTTGGATTATTTATATTTCTGCTTAATGAAATGGGAACCTTATGAGACCTGTGCCATGTAAGAAATGTTAAGTTAATGTATGGCAGTAGTTGGAACGTCACTGTCCTTTTAATTTCAAAGTACTGCAGATGACCAAAACATTTTGTTGTGTTGCAATGTCTACCACCTCAATGTCTGGCAGTGAAACCCATAGACGTTTCTGGGGACCTCGTCTTGAATCAGGTCTCTCTTTGTCCTAGGTGTCAACTTGCTGATGTGAATCTGCTGTGATGTCCATCTGTGACCAGGATGTGTGTCTCAGTCCATGTCATGTCTTGTCAACAAACTGTTCATGTTAATAATGTCTGTATTTTCATTTTGTCCTGGAGCATGTGTCTTGTCATATATTACATGTCAATGTGTTTGTAGATATGACTATCTTTCTATCATGTCCACCAGTATATCTTTGTCTTGTCCAAATAATTCAGGCACCGATGTCAAGGATATCATGGTAATCTTTGTCCAGTCAGTGCACAGTTCACAGAATGACTGAATGTCTGAAGGTTGATAAATGAATGTCTTTCCATTTGTCCTGTGAAATAAACATGCACGTTAACTTCCGTGTCCAGTTTTGTCTGTTTTTTCCACAACATACCCTTTAAACATGTTTTTGTGTAACTGTGATATGTATGATCAGTGATTGGATGAGTGTTTTCCTGCTGTCCACCATGACATCTGTAGATCTACAGTGTCCTCTCATACAGTGTCCAGTTGCAGGTGCTCCCAGATACGAATAGATGCTGCTTTACTGCTCTGCTGGACAACCATCATTGTTCATTCTGCTCGACTCTGCATTGTCTAAATTTTTTAGTATCATTCTTAGTAGGTGAAAAATAATATTGACTAAAATAACGAGAGCTCTAAGCTTTAGATTTATTTATTTTTTATTTTTTAGTTAGGAGGCAAGCTCATTTGCATGACATTAACATCTGGAGGAAAAATGTAGCCTCTGGCATTAGAATGCCCTTTCAGCAGAGATTCATAAAAGACTGTCTAAACTGCACCTTACACACCCAAAAGGCAGTAATTGTGCAAAAGCAGGTTGGTGTTGCCTGCCTTTAAGAATCCAGAAAATATAAGAGCCCAAGGCTGGGGATTGAAAATGACACAGGAGGGGACCAGAAACTTAATAACATTTTTTTTGCCTTATGTTCACATGTCAAGATGCGAGGTTGAGTATGAGCGACAGTTATAAACATGGAGAGTTGACATGACTACTGCCATTTCATAGCATGGAAAGTGTGTCCATGTTTTCGTGCTTTAAATGCTTTCCATGACTAAATCTTTACAAAGAATACAATATCAGTTTTGATGTTTTTATGTACTTTTTTGTTTTGAGTTTGTGCACATATGATTTTAAAATATTAACATGACTATGCTTTTTTTTCTACATTTCATTGATATTCATTTGTATCTTAATGTAGGCAGTTTTACTTTCTCATTGTATGCATAAAACCTTTCTCAGTGTAGGTATTTTACCTTCTCAAAGTTGGAATGATATTCTCAATGTCAACATTTTACCTTCTTGAAGTAGGCAGGCCTTTCTCAATGTTATTTCGCCTTCTTGATGTGGGTATTTCCCCTTTCTCGATGTATCATTTTGCCTTCTCAATGTGGGTATTTCCCCTTTCTCGATGTAGGCATTTTGCCTTCTCAATGTGGGTATTTCCCCTTTCTCAATGTAGGCATTTTGCCTTGTCAATGTGGGTATTTCCCCTTTCTCAATGTAGGCATTTTGCTTTCTCAAATTAGGTATTTCGCCTTTCTCAATGTAGGTATTTCCCCTAACTCAATGTTTATCATGCATCAGGGACTGTTCCTTCATCTTATCTCGTTACAATCTTCATATTCAGTACATTGTATATTCGGATAATATATAACACAGTGATTTTTTATGGTACATATTTGGTTGCAGTGAGAGCTTGAGAAGCAAAGATAATCATTGACCACAGAAATGTTGTCACAATGTAGAGTTGAAGTAGAAGCTTTCTTTCTTGCGTGTTTGTGTATTTGATGGATGATACTAATAGAGTACAGGTATTAAACTCCTTGGCATTTGTTACATCCTTGGTACCAACATGAAGCATCTGTCCTTGGTTCTAATTATGTTCTTCTTTGCTGTGCAGGTACCTCAAAGTACTTGAAATGTAAACGTAGCAAGTGAGATGATCGACCAACCAAACACAAGTTTACGAAGTACAGCAATCAACCAACCAGATGCCTCCACAACAAAAATGCAACAAAGACAATCATGTGTTGGATCAGTCTTACACAACCAACATGAAGTTGTGACGCCATCTGAACCAATATTTCATCAAGCCAGACAGATTGTCCTGAGATGACCATGATGGTCCTATTTTAGATGTATTGAACAACTGGCAGAAACTTGGTCGGCCATGGCCTGGATTTTAGCCTTGCAGGAAGTGAGTGTCCGTCACATGTCAGACCAAAAACCCTTGCAGTGCACTCTGAGGAAAGTCACATGACACTGTGACCCAGAACCTTCAGAAATTTGGATCGGATGTCAAGAATGGTTGGACGTGAGACACATCTGTTTGATGGTAATGGATGTATATTCCTTTTACTCAATACGGAGTAATATACTACCAATATCATAATTTCTAAGGAG
Organism: Haliotis rufescens; assembly: GCF_023055435.1. Lineage (NCBI taxonomy): Eukaryota > Metazoa > Mollusca > Gastropoda > Lepetellida > Haliotidae > Haliotis > Haliotis rufescens. The sequence continues at coordinate 90,281,831 of NW_025963779.1, read as the reverse complement.
TTTTATGTACAGTATACTGATGCAAATTAGAATGGATTCAGCAGTATTTAGCTTGCCCTTACAACAAACTCGAGAACTGCCAGCAAATTGATGCATTTTTCCTTCCTGCCTACATCGAGTCACAGCAGCATTCTTACAATGCATAGTGTCTGAAGTAGTGAGATTGTCTCCATTTCTCTTTTAGAGGGAGATTTCTGTCTCCATGTATCAGGATTAGAGCATGTCTGTGATATCTCAAGTCATATAGATCTGGTAAATGATATTTATTGCTTGTGTATGTGTACATATTTATTGTAGTTAACATTCATACCTTCATGCACTCACCTACTTTAGTCAGCTTGGTCTGGGGCAATTCTTCATGCATTGATAGAGCAGGGAAACACATCTTTTCAGTAGTGATCATGGCTGGAGTAGACAGACAATTCACTACCACTTCTCATGTTTCACTTTTGGCATGAGAAGTGAAATATTGAAGAGATTTGTTGTTTTCCTTAGCACATAAGGAGAGAAGAAATTCAGATAATTCAGTATGCAAATAAAAGTTTTTGTTTGAAAATGGAGTAATAACTGAGACAAGAGCATAAGATGATGGGAGTTAATCCCCTTGCTCATGTTTTGCATACCCATGCCAAGCATGATTGTCTTTCCAGAATGATTGTCTTTCCAAAATACAAAATGCATGAAGTAATATTGAAACCAGACCCAAACCTGATCCTACTTTTAGAATCTCTGGACTAGACACGATCCTGCTGCCACTTCATTTGAAGAGATACACTTGTTTCAGTGGCCTTTATGTGTAAACTGTTGATATTAAACTGATGAATTGGGAGGCCTGTGCCAACTTGGCTCTCCATTATTGGAACACAATATCATGTCATGAAAGTTGAATCGGGGTGTATATCATATTGTGGCATTTGAATCATGATATCTTCACTCTTGTATCATGATATCCACCATGTTAACAAATTTGGTTTGGAGAGTCAGTAAGCAATAAACTAAGACATCAAAAGGTTACCCTACCCAATTATATGCAAACGTTTGTTGACATTTATTGTGGTAGCTCATGGCCTGGACTTGGTTACTATCTCCTAACAGGCGGTGTCCTGTTTCCTGTAGGCTGTGATTGGACCATACTGAAAAGAGCATTCATTGGTCGTCTGTATCACATAGAAACATATAGAGGTCACTTGAAGTTTGCTTGTGAAGTAAAAGAGCTCTTGCCTAAATTAATATCAGCAGAGCAGTTGCTATAATATTTATTACCCAAAACAGATTTTGAGATGAGGAAGTGTCTCCATGTCTTTTTACACGTTTATAAGGTTCTTTCTCATGTGCAACTGTTACTGAATATGGAACAGATTTGAACGGCATTATTTTGCCTCCACCTGCATGAACCAACACCTCCTGCATGAACTAACAGGCCCAGTTTACTGAGGTCCACAGAATAAATGTCCATATTTAAATGGAACCTTACTCTCATGTTCATTATAGCTTTTGATTTTGATCTTGTGGTAATGAGAACCCTATGAGCAGGATTCAGCCATGTGAACTAGGTGTAGTGCTGATTATGGGGAATGCGAGGCCAGCGCAGATTGGCTTACAGGTAACTTTGGGACAATGTATGTACCTGTCAGTCCTATGTATACTTAATCTGTCAGGCCTGTCTTTGACCTTAAAGGCCTATGCACCAGGTGTAGCAAGCAGCAGCAGGAGTGTGTCTATATACATACTTCATATAAGTGCTATACTTCAGTATTATGAAACATCATGTGAATTGGTTTTCTGTTGTCAAGAATATATATTTATGATTTTGTTTGAGATGATCAATGAATTTTATTTTGTTTTCAGATGTCTTAATTGTTGGTATTGGCAATTTTATATCTATAAAATAAATATCCTCTTATCTTGGACTTAAGGAATAGCACTGTTGCAATTTCTTATGAATGCATTTCTACAAGTATAAGCCTATAATGAAGGTAAATGTGTAGTGTTATTTCTCTAGCTCTGACCAGTTGGAGAACATGACACTATTGATATCTGAAGTCTTGACATGTATATTCTTATGAGTAGATAATAATGATAATCCTATATCACTGTATACCAGCTAATGTATTTTAAATATACTTTAGATTCTTAGAGGTGCATGGTCAGATTTGCAATTGTTTCTTGTGTCCTATGCTATTCTACATATCCAAAATATGGCATCTTCACATTGACTAAAAACAAAATTCTCTGAAAGTATGTTTGGCTTCATGGTAAACCCACCAAGGGTTACTGATTGCCCTGGGGTATTCAGGTTAAACTGCGGCATGGTATCTCAGTGAGCTAGCACTATAAATCGGCATCAGTCCAGACTAGTACAAGCAGCCACACAAACACACACATGTACATGCACGTCGCTATATAAGTGCAATAATCTTGGACGCTACATTAAACCCCATTTCACCTCACCTCAGGTTGTCCTTCCACATTAAGCTGACACTCAAAAGGTAACTGAACAACTGTTGAAAGAGGTAAAACAAACCCCCACAGGATTCTGATTTAGAAAAGTCCCAACCCCTACCACAATCTAATGCTTTACATACACTGGTCGGATTGTCAAGCCTGGCGATTTGATGACTTCCTGTCATTGTAGTGTAACAATGTGGGACGTTGCTCATGGTATCAGTCACTGGTTTGTCTGGCCTGTCCTGGCGTTTTGACAGGCTGGCAACATACAGCTGGAATATTACTGTATGCAGTGCCAACCAGCAAACAAACACCGACCACAAAACCTTGAAATCTGATCTTGCACCTTTAATGAGAATACCTTTAGTCAGAATATGGATATTTAATGGCTGGATTGTTACACAATGTATACTGGCATTACTGGGTTACGAGAACACTTGTACACATAGAAGTGTTTCATTCACATACAGACCTTGCCAGCAGTAGAACAAAAGGCTTGTCAATGAGATCAATATGGTAGCAGGTAGAATCTTGTCTTGTCAACAACTCTCGTTTTTGTAATGCTTACTGATGTCACAGTCGGATGTATGACAACATTTTTACCAGTCAGTCGAGTTATGATGAGTTAAATTTTAAAGCTATGTTTAAATTGGAAAGTGATAATAAATTGACTTTGATAGCTGCTTCACCTCGGGTGATATGTAAATAAGAAAGGGTGCAGTCTAACGTCATGACTTCGTTTGTGGAATAAGGGATTTTACAAATGCTTCCATCAGTTTGTGACCTTGGTGATAAGTGCCTACATGCAACAACACGGGTTAGTAACTTTGTCAGTAGTCTAGTTCATATGTTCATGTTCAGCAATGACCTATGATGTGATATGTATAGAGAGTTGTGCCTGAAATATAGATATTGTTGAGTAATAAATTTGGATTTTCTAAAATATGAATTCTATTTCAAAATAAAAGAATATATAAGAAACGTGATTTCTTTCTTTTCCTTTTTTCAGTCAGTATTCGTAAGACACTGCATGTTTGTACTAAGAGACAGGGAGGTAGAGACAGACAGACATACAGACAGACATTTTAAGCAACATATTTTGTTTTCGTTACCATAGGGTAGAGGTTGAGCTAAGTAAAACATTGCAAGACGATTCTGTTTGAGGTGTTATGATTAAATGTCAAATAAAAAATGAAAGCAACCCTAAGACAAAGTCATCGATATTCCCAGCCCTTTTTTTATGTTTGTTAGTTAACATCGCTCTAAAGCAATATTCCCGCAATACTACGGTCTGAAAATAAACCGTATTCAAATAGCTGTTGAGTGCTGACCCGTGAAGATCGGGTAAGAATAGGTCTTCAGCAACCCATTCTTGCCGTAAATGGCGACTTTGCTTGTTGTAAGGCGACTCGCGGGATCGGGTGGTCAGGCTCGCTGACTTGGTTGATGAATGTCATCGTATCCCAATTGCGTGGTTCGATGATCGGGTTCAGACTCGATTATTTACAGACGGTCGTCATATAGCTGGAATATTGCTGAGTGCGGCGTTAACTAACATACATACATACATACATACATACACTGAACCCCTCCTGTTCCGAAAACCTTTTCTTACGTAGGTGAAATAAGTAACTGCGTAAATAAGCTATTTGTGTGTGTTGAAAACATTGCAACATGAGTTGGCAACAGTGTTTTCGTTTACACCAATATGCCTGATTACCTCTTAAACGTAATGTCTCTTTAAATATGTTTCTTCGTGATTAGTTTTCATAATGCACATCACAAACCAAAAAAAATGTTCATTGTTGCCCGCAATTATAAACACCAATAACAGGTCTTACCTCGTGTTCATCTCGGTTTAAAGGAATATTCACCGGTTTGTCGCAGAAGATTTCACATGACACGTCTGCTTCCATTCCAGGGGACGAATTTATGCGCATTTAAAACCCCGTGTCCTGATTGGTTTAACTCATGACCTTGACATCACGTGGCAATCCTGGCGGACACCTGCGTGAAATGTACATCGCTTCAACCCTAATTTGACGTTTGTTTATTTAAATAGTCTCCAGCGACGAGGCCAAACACTAACATAATTTGCAGCGATGGGATAGCCTATATTATTTTATCATATACATGTATATTGCGAGTTTTTACAAAGCGTTGATCGATTCCCCTAAATGACGTGATTAGAGACCAATTAAGATATGGTGAGAAAATGTTGAATTCCGATGTTGAGTGGCCCCTTTCGTCACGCATTCGTCACGCATTCTCCTGTTTTTTCAGAACGTTTATCGATTGAAGTGAATTGATAATGTGTTGAAAATCATTTGTAGGTTTTTCACTGGTCAAATCTGCCATTCTATGTTACGCACTGCACTAGATGGACTTACCACTGTTGCTGGCAATAAAACCCTACTTTGTGGAAAGACCGGGTGTATTTAATGACAAATCACAGAATATTTTTGTATCCGTCATAAAACTTTTGGACTGGTACCTTACTGAATAATGAAAAGCGACAAAACCCTTTCCATAGTCATAAGACATCTCTGCAGAAAGTAGAGTCGACTGAACGATGACGTAGGGTTATACGAAGCCCGTCCTTCTGGCGCGGCGAAATGAACAGACGGACGAAGATCATGACGTTTGTTAATAGTACTTGTCAGAGTGAATTAGAAAGTAACGTATTTATTTTATCATCCAAAACTGGCTCCGACAGGAGATATCGCTTGGATTAGATCAAGCGATATCTACACTGTAGATATCGCTGCAATGAAATTACATCACAATGCTTTGCAGACCATTGTGACGTCACTGGTTACCATGACGTCACAATCAAATGACATCACTAATGGATCTGCTACTGAAGCTGTTAACAGTACTTCTTACACTGAAGACACTGCTAATTACTGTCTACAAATTAAAAAAGTTGGAAGGATGATAAATAAGATCTCACCCTCGGAATTTTTCCACTTTTATCAAATTGTGTTGATATATTTGATATCAAAAGACACTCGGGTGAGATTCTCTATTTGTTCACATGACACTTCAACCTTATTTTAGAGACACACATTTATGTTCATTTGTTAGCAAATGTTGTTGAACAGATGCATAACTTTTACGATGCCTTGAATATTCTTTCAGCTGATGTCATGCACACAAAGGTTCAACTTTCTAATTCTTGTGATCTTATTAATAATAACGTTTTGTTGTTGCGAAACTTGAACTAATATACTAATGGTTTAGATGTTTATTTCAAATATTCGCACCGTGTAAACCCTATTAACCCCCACATGTATTTCATATTTCCAATTATTTTGTGTTCGAGAGCTTTCATACTTTAAGTGTCACATATGGCCACCTTATTCACAAAAAGGCCGCATGCAGTCTGTTACGAAATGTCCGTGAAGACGTACATCCCTGTTTGTCGTTGCTGTTGTTGCTGGAGTTGTGTTGCGGCCATGGAGGACAATTAGTCGTCGGTCTTGTTGGCGGGTTGAGCATCTCGGACATTCACTGATCATGACACAAGCCGCGACAAGTAGCTTTGGAATGGTCCACCCTTTATCATACCAATGGCTCTTGCTCATCCGGCGTCGCCGACTTATCGATACATCCTTTCACACACTGTTATATACATTTGTGTTTGTATGTTTGTTGTTTAACGCCGCACTCAGCAATATTCCAGCTATATGACGGCGATTATCCATTTGTGTGTGACACTTAGATGTTTGTGGTGTGCTAATGCTACTGGGAGAGTAGGTACCTACAATGCATGCATTCAAGCGGATGGTCAGGCCCACTGACATGGTTGATGATGCATGTCATCGTATCCCAATCGCGTAGATAGATGCTCATGATGACAATCACTGGATTGTCTGGTCCAGACTCGATTATTTACAGACCGCCGTCATATAGCTGGAATATTGCTGAGTGCGGCATTAAACAGCAAACAAACAAAACAACAAAGACTATCAGATAATCTCTTTCAGCTCCAGTTTTTATTTAGGATTAATTACAATGTTCAGTTCAAATCTACAAATTCTCAATCTCAAATCTACATTCACATTAAATTGATTATATATATATATATATATATATATATATATATAAATTATATATATATATCGTAAATATATATATCGTAAATATATATATATATATATAAAGTTTAAATCCAATAATTTCCGTTTAGATGTGGAACTTGGGCGACACAGTTACACTTCCAGTAATGAACCATTCTGCGATTTCTGTTCGTCCAAAAACTGTAAATATATTGCAGATGTATACCATGTGATGCTTATATTTATATGTGAACGATATGCCGGATTTGAAAACCACATGTATGTAAAATTGAGTGAAGATTTTGATATTTTGGACCCCTCCCTTTTAGAAATGCTGAATCCGCCCTTTACTTTGCACGGCTAGATGTAAACTTTATGGACCCATACACCTCTCCTTTCGTATGCTGCAAAGTTTATAAAGATGATGTCATATCATTCCTAATGTGAATATAGTGACAATGTCAATAGTTGATATGAAAAAAACCCACACCTACGATTTACTTCGGGACAGAAGAGAAAACTGTTAAAAGAACGATGTTGGACAGGACGTGAACAGGCCTAAAAGTTCTCAGTCTGATAATATTTCTTAACCATGTATTTATCATTTTGATCACCTTATATCAATGATATGAAGTGTTATATATTGTCCACAAACAAGTACCAGACCATTTCCAGACAAGTCATCTGAAACGGTGAATATCCATCAACTGATAAGTGTCGAAACTGTAATTTGGAAACCAAAACAGCGGGAAAGACCGCCATTGTATCAACTCTACTGGTCTATGACGATGTGTCACACAAAAGGAGACAATGGAAAAATAGTCATTGAATCATATAAATCGCTATTTGCTCATGATCAATTATTAATTGCATGTACTGAAAATTTCCCCCTGAATACTATCACAGAAGAGCAACGACAATGCCTCGCTAAAATGCGAAGGCAGCAAATATTATGAGCATGCCATGGATTTGAGCAGGTCGATGCAATCTCGATATTGCGCCTATTCGTGTGTTTCCCAGTCAAATTGGATCCTATACCACATGTAACAAGTTCTTCTACTATGGGGCACACATCCTCCTCAGTGCCATTGCTAGATTGGCTTAACACACCATTGGAATCACATATAGAGTGTTAACAGAAATATTATTGTCCAAAGGTGTCAAACAAACCTAACAACCACGGTCATCACAGTCTCTTGGTTATAAGTGTCCCCCTATCTACGTGTATTCCTTCTGTACAGGGGGCACGGGTGGCCCAGTCGTCTAAGGCACCACGATACGCTGTGCAGAGTTGCGTCCCTTTGGCACGCCAGAAACCTATGATTGTGGGTTCGAATCCCGGTTCGCCCCGATCATGTTCCTCGGTTTGTCAGCACCATACCCGTGCTCGTGGGTTTCACCGAAGTGGTCAACGTCTGAAACCTGCATCACTTCGGGCTTTCCTCCTACATATAACTGGAATACTGTTAAAAGCGGCGTTAAACCCAACTCACTCACCCCTTCTGTACATATTGTTTCAAACTGTGATGAGTTCAACATCGGTGTCCGTTCACTCCGTGATCTCCCAGGACCTCATTCCAGACGTCACACACCGACTCTCGTCTCACAGACTTCAGGATCCTCAGCCATCTTTTACTTCCATCCACCAGACCTTGGATGTACGTGTTCCCATCCTTCTGTTGAAGGACGGAATGCTCTCCCAGAACAGCAATCTGACAGCAGTATACCAGCATAAAGTCATACAACATGTCAAGGTCACTTGAACTGAGCGCCCGGATGGATAGGTAACCGGAAATCACGTGACCACCTATACGAAGTACTTCCTGTTGGCCAGCCTGGGATTTTTGCATCGCGCCGTATATTAGCTGCCCGACCTCTGCTACTCGGTATGTGTAACAGACCTCGTTGAAATCTATTATTCCAAGTACCTGCTTTCCACCTCTGCAATCAGCCAATGACATTTCGGATCCACACAGCTCAGGCTTTACGATTATGTTGCCCATGTTGAAATCGCCATGAACTACTCCTGAATAGAGAAGACAGTTGTCACTAATTATGTGTTTGGGTTTGTCAGTGCCTTAGACGCCGTACTCGTGGGTACGAAAGTAGTAAAGTATAAGACCTGCATCACTTCGGACTCACCTTGATATACCAGAAGACCTGTGAAGATCCGGGTTAGAATAGGTCTTCAGCAACCCAGTTTTGCCGTAAATGGCGAATGTGCTTGTCGTAAAAGGCGACGAACGGGATCGGGTGGTCAGGCTCGCTGACTTGGTTGATGCATGTCATCGTATCCCAATTGCGTGGATCGATGCTCATGATGTCAATCACTGGAATGTCTGGTCCAGACTCGATTATTGACAGACCGCCATCATATAGCTGGAATATTGCTGAGTGCGGCGTTAAACAACAAACAAACAAACAAAATGATATACTATTAACTGAAATTCTGATCAAAGCGGCATATAGCACCAAACGCACTCACTCATAAGTTACATTGTCAATAGCATAAGTCTAGTAACTAAATTCCTATAATATATTCACGTGAGTCGTTTTATGAAGAAGGTAATCGGTTCTGTATATGTAAAATTTCAATGTAGCTGTAAATATATTATCAGTATAATTCCTCACCCAATTCATGTCACTCATGAATAAACAAAGTTGTGTCACTACGCTGAACCACATACATTGCGGGATGCTTGAACAAATATTTGTTCAAGCATCACTTGTCCCCAACTTGTCAATGTTTTTGACAGTTGATGTGATACATTGTGTACATGAACACAATTGTTTGTCAATATTCTTGTGACTACATGTTACCAGGGTAACATTGGCCTTGATTTCAATTCATTCATCAAAACGCGAATGTAGGTCAAATGCACATTCGGGACTAATTACATAACATGATTTTAATTACATCCTGGATTTCATAATTCGTTCAATGTATGTGGTTCAGCGTAGTGACACAACTTGATAGTAAAACGTCTTACCTTTTTGCAAGAAGCCTTGTTTTACCGACATTTTGCTTTCAAACTCCCGAACAACGCTGCTCACAATGTCCTTTATATCGTCTTCCTACAAGAAATACAACAGTTCCTGAGGGGTCGACCATTTGATGTTCTGTTGGGGTTGGGGTTGGGTTAGGGGTTGGTGGGTGTGCTGGCATTTGTGTTGAAAGTAATCTCTTCCCGTAAATGTTACTAAAGAATAATTAAATGACATGCTTGATGCTCTGAATAAATAAAATATATTAATAATGCGCCAGATTCTATTTATCCAGTGAATACTCATGGCTCCACATCATAAGTTTACAGTTACCATCTTATTCTACCGGGTACCCATATCACAGAGGCGTATTACGAACAGTTACTTGGGCATGCATATGGAGACACCCCAGTATCATGTGTTTCAGTATGGGCAGGGAGTGTATATCCATCTTACATCAGGAGCAGGACCGAAACCCTTGGTTAGAAACTTGCAGGAGTCAAACCGCCGAATTCGGTCACCCATTCACCCAGGCTAATCGCTGCGACAAAGGGTGCTTATTTCGCCTGATTGGTGACATGTCATCCGTACAGAGGGCCACCACGTACCCCAGGCTATTCAAGACATCATAGTGGCTAACATGGTGTGAATGGCGGGTGCTAAAAGACCTGCTTACCTGTTTGTCTAGTCATCACTGATGTTAAGTGGTCCATTTATATAATTTTCACAGCCGTTTTGCCCCTTACACCCACTTATAATCAGTTAATATGACCGAAAAGCCTAAATAGATGTTGGAATGACCGCGGAAATGGCGTTAACCCTTCTGAAACATCATTTCACATTTTTTTCACGAGATAATGCGAACAGTTACAAAACTTCGACCATCATCGCGGCAAATAACATGGCCGACAAGGAAACTAATGTATTTTGGGTAAGCGATTTTTATATTTACACATCAATATTATAAGGAATGATGGCGAAGCTGTTCATCAAATGGCGAATATGGCGTTACCTGTGTGTTATATTATTGTGTTGACTTTGGTTGATTATTTTGGGTTTGTGCAAAGTTAAGTTAAACGTTGCAGGTATATATGCACGTGGACGGTGGAGAAGACTGCATTGAAATGTTCCTACCTGAGTTGAAGGCAGGTAGTTCTTCATTAACCCGGCATTTTCTGCAATCCATCTGTTGTCTTTCTCTACCTGCAGACAATCCGTTGGGAAATCCTAGACATGAGAGACAAAAGCCCGATACACACATATATTATCAACTATTTACTTTAAATACCATCATTAGGTAATCATATGTGGTGGACGTGCAGTGACATAAGGAGACCTCTCTAACAGTGGCACACAAAATGGGAAGCTTAGCTGATTTTGTTTTCACTACATCGGCATGGACGTTCGCTAATCACACCAGTACGTCATGGACGCTCGCTAATTACACTGGTACGTCATGGACGTTCGCTTACCACACCAGTCATGCAGTTCCATTAGCAGCACCCTATGTGGTGCTGATACTGGCACGCTATCTCTACCTGGAAAACGTCATGCATTCCACTAACAGCACCCTATGTGGAGCTGATACTAGCAGGATATCTCTACCTGGAATATGTCATGCAGTTCCGCTAATAGCACCCTATGTGGTGCTGATACTAGCACGCTATCTCTACCGGGAATACGTCATGCAGTTCCGCTAATAGCACCCTATGTGGTACTGATACTGGCACGCTATCTCTACCGGGAATACGTCATGCAGTTCCGCTAACATCACCCAATATGGTGCTGATACTTGTACGCTATCTCTACCGGGAATACGTCATGCAGTTCCGCTAACAGCACCCAATGTGGTGCTGATACTAGCACGCTATCTCTACCTGGAATACGTCATGCCTTTCACTAACAGCACCCCATGTGGTGCTGATACGAGCACGCTATCTCTACCTCGAATACGTCATGCAGTTCCGCTAACAGCACCTAATTTTGGTGCTGATACTAGCACGCTATCTCTACCTGGAATACGTCATGCAGTTCCGCTAACATCACCCAATATGGTGCTGATACTTGTACGCTATCTCTACCGGGAATACGTCATGCAGTTCCGCTAACAGCACCCAATGTGGTGCTGATACTAGCACGCTATCTCTACCTGGAATACGTCATGCCTTTCACTAACAGCACCCCATGTGGTGCTGATACGAGCACGCTATCTCTACCTCGAATACGTCATGCAGTTCCGCTAACAGTACCTAATTTTGGTGCTGATACTAGCACGCTATCTCTACCTCGAATACGTCATGCAGTTCCGCTAACAGCACCCCATGTGGTGCTGATACTAGCACGCTATCTCTACCTGGAATACGTCATGCAGTTCCGCTAACAGCACCCTATGTTGCGCTGATAATGGTTCGCTTTCTCTACCTGGAATACGTCATGCAGTTCCACTAACAGCACCCCATGTGGTGCTGATACGAGCACGCTATCTCTACCTCGAATACGTCATGCAGTTCCGCTAACAGCACCTAATTTTGGTGCTGATACTAGCACGCTATCTCTACCTGGAATACGTCATGCAGTTCCGCTAACAGCACCCTATTTGGTACTGATACTAGCACGCTATCTCTACCTGGAATACGTCATGCAGTTCCGCTAACAGCACCCAATGTGGTGCTGATACTAGCACGCTATCTCTACCTGGAATACGTCATGCAGTTCCGCTAATAGCACCCTATGTGGTACTGATACTTGTACGCTATCTCTACCTGGAATACGTCATGCAGTTCCGCTAACAGCACCCAATGTGGTGCTGATACTAGCACGCTATCTCTACCGGGAATACGTCATGCATTCCACTAACAGCACCCAATGTGATGCTGATACTAGCACGCTATCTCTACCTGGAATACGTCATGCATTCCACTAACAGCACCCTATGTTGCGCTGATACTGGTACGCTTTCTCTACCTGGAATACGCCATGCATTCCATTAACAGCACCCTATGTGGTGCTGATACTAGCACGCTATCTCTACCTGGAATACGTCATGCAGTTCCGCTAACATCACCCAATATGGTGCTGATACTTGTACGCTATCTCTACCGGGAATACGTCATGCAGTTCCGCTAACAGCACCCTATTTGGTACTGATACTAGCACGCTATCTCTACCTCGAATACGTCATGCAATTCCGCTAACAGCACCCAATGTGGTGCTGATGCTAGCACGCTATCTCTACCTGGAATACGTCATGCAGTTCCGCTAACAGCACCCAATGTGGTGCTGATACTAGCACGCTATCTCTACCTGGAATACGTCATGCAGTTCCGCTAATAGCACCCTATGTGGTACTGATACTTGTACGCTATCTCTACCTGGAATACGTCATGCAGTTCCGCTAACAGCACCCAATGTGGTGCTGATACTAGCACGCTATCTCTACCGGGAATACGTCATGCATTCCACTAACAGCACCCAATGTGATGCTGATACTAGCACGCTATCTCTACCTGGAATACGTCATGCATTCCACTAACAGCACCCTATGTTGCGCTGATACTGGTACGCTTTCTCTACCTGGAATACGCCATGCATTCCATTAACAGCACCCTATGTGGTGCTGATACTAGCACGCTATCTCTACCTGGAATACGTCATGCAGTTCCGCTAACATCACCCAATATGGTGCTGATACTTGTACGCTATCTCTACCGGGAATACGTCATGCAGTTCCGCTAACAGCACCCAATGTGGTGCTGATACTAGCACGCTATCTCTACCTGGAATACGTCATGCCTTTCACTAACAGCACCCCATGTGGTGCTGATACGAGCACGCTATCTCTACCTCGAATACGTCATGCAGTTCCGCTAACAGCACCTAATTTTGGTGCTGATACTAGCACGCTATCTCTACCTCGAATACGTCATGCAGTTCCGCTAACAGCACCCCATGTGGTGCTGATACTAGCACGCTATCTCTACCTGGAATACGTCATGCAGTTCCGCTAACAGCACCCTATGTTGCGCTGATAATGGTTCGCTTTCTCTACCTGGAATACGTCATGCAGTTCCACTAACAGCACCCCATGTGGTGCTGATACGAGCACGCTATCTCTACCTCGAATACGTCATGCAGTTCCGCTAACAGCACCTAATTTTGGTGCTGATACTAGCACGCTATCTCTACCTGGAATACGTCATGCAGTTCCGCTAACAGCACCCTATTTGGTACTGATACTAGCACGCTATCTCTACCTCGAATACGTCATGCAATTCCGCTAACAGCACCCAATGTTGTGCTGATACTAGCACGCTATCTCTACCTGGAATACGTCATGCAGTTCCGCTAACAGCACCCAATGTGGTGCTGATACTAGCACGCTATCTCTACCTGGAATACGTCATGCAGTTCCGCTAATAGCACCCTATGTGGTACTGATACTTGTACGCTATCTCTACCTGGAATACGTCATGCAGTTCCGCTAACAGCACCCAATGTGGTGCTGATACTAGCACGCTATCTCTACCGGGAATACGTCATGCATTCCACTAACAGCACCCAATGTGATGCTGATACTAGCACGCTATCTCTACCTGGAATACGTCATGCATTCCACTAACAGCACCCTATGTTGCGCTGATACTGGTACGCTTTCTCTACCTGGAATACGCCATGCATTCCATTAACAGCACCCTATGTGGTGCTGATACTAGCACGCTATCTCTACCTGGAATACGTCATGCAGTTCCGTTAACAGCACCCAATGTGATGCTGATACTGGCACGCTATCTCTACCGGGAATACGTCATGCAGTTCCGCTAACAGCACCCAATGTGATGCTGATACTAGCACGCTATCTCTAACTGGAATACGTCATGCAGTTCCGTTAACAGCACCCAATGTGGTGCTGATACTGGCACGCTATCTCTACCTGGAATACGTCATGCAGTTCCACTAACAGCACCCTATGTGGTGCTGATACTGGCACGCTATCTCTACCGGGAATACGTCATGCAGTTCCGCTTACAGCACCCTATGTGGCGCTGATACTGGCAAGCTTTCTCTACTTGGAATACGTCATGCATTCCATTAACAGCACCCTATGTGGTACTGATACTGGCACGCTATCTCTTCCTGGAATACGTCATACATTCCACTAACAGCACCCCATTTGGTGCTGATACTAGCACACTATCTCTACCTGGAATACGTCATGAATTCCACTAACAGCACCCTATGTGGTGGTGATACGAACACGCTATCTCTACCTCGAATACGTCATGCAGTTCCGCTAACAGCACCCCGAGCAGAAAGTAGGTCTCCTTATGATGCAAGTGGAGACAACTATCTAGTGGTTCTCCGGGTAGGTAGGTGAGGAGACGAACACAACAGTCTTCTTTGGGGCTATCTAAAGATAGAAAATAAGTAAACATATTATGGGCCAGCCATTTTATATTTTGCGCCCCCTCTATCCCAAACACATTAATCAATATTTTGTGCCCAATAGTGCTTGAAAAATGCAATCGAAACCAAAAACGTTTCCTGGTCTGATATTGTGAAAGGCAGTTTGTCCAATATATTGTTTGGATACTCCAATCAGAGACTGAACAAATATTGTGTCATATTTACCTAATAAGGGTACAGGAAATCCTCTCTTGGTAAACATATTGCCATGCTTATTGGGCAAATAAAGTGGACAGACGAAGCCATTGTTCTTGAGCACCAAGGTTAGATCTACCAGAGCCTTTATCTTGGCGTCGCAGGTGGATTCATCTGGGTTGGTCACTTTCAAGACGCACCGATCAAAGGTTGACGACTCCACGAGGAAGTTTCTGTCCATAAACGAGGGCAGTTCGGTAATTCCTGTTGGGTGGCAGTCATACACAGACACCATGATGTCCTTCACCTGGTCAGTGGTCACGTACGGACGTCGAGGATCCGCCATGGTGTTTCTTTATCCAGGTAAAATCAGTGTTATATCAGCCTCACACCTGTAACATAGAAACACGGGAGGCATGAGTGCAAAGTCCCTAGCGGCAGCAGTCGTACGAATGTGGTAGTCCTGTAAAATAAGGGCAGGGTTTGTGTCAGAGGCAATGTGCTGAAGCGACAACGGTTCATTTTGTCTTCCCTTTTGTTTGTTTGTTTGTTTGTGGATGATGTGGGAACGGATGTTACACTATCAATTGAATTTTTTGTTTGTTTGATTTTTGTCACAGCCTTTCTGTTTTGTTTTTGTTTGTTTTCGTTTAAGCATATATATTTTATATTACATACAATCAACAATGAAAATACTGTCAAGGTAGCAACAACTTGTAGATAGTACCAGTGGATATGATGGCAGGTGCGAGTAATAAGCTATTCAAAATGTTAAATGATAAATTTTTAATCTGTTTAATATAATAATGAACAGATGCCAAAATTGTTTGGTTAACGTTTGCGGTTTCTAAGGAATTGCCATAAGGTGTAAAATTGAGGTTATAGTCTATGTTATAGAAGTATGAGTTTGATCTAATGGTAATTGTCAATATTTTGGACATATGAAGAAATAATGAGCAGTGGACCACATGAAGAAGAAGGGTACTCGGAGATGTGTCTGGCGCACTATTGGCATTTGAGTCACTACATCCTAGTCTCAGTCGCGAGTGATAGATTTGATATATTATCGATCCGTAGTCCAAGTCAAAATACTGTGCATAATCATCAATATTATAAATAATTCGTGTAAAAGATCCCATGGAACCTGCATTGATCAAATCTGACGATACATTGTTTCATGAGTTAGTGGTAGTGGGAATAAATGATTTTGCATAGGTTTCAGTTCTGCATTTAATACGTTGTAAGTTGGAAGTATTCCTTAGCGAGTAATTATTTCTATTGGAAAGGCGTGGGGAACGAGATCAGAAGGATAATCAGGAGTTAACTTCTTCACCATTACACTCATATAGTAGAGCATCATTTAAAAATTATTTCGTCTTTTCTCGAGAGATTTAAACTTTGTTTCCTCATATACTAGTGTCCCTTGGAATCCCGCAAATTGTTCTTAAAGCATCCAGGTGAAGTCTTTCTAATATTTGGCTCTGATCTATCTGATCTCAACCTGCCCTGTATCTGCCCAGTTTGAAATATTTTTGGATCATTATTAAAAACAGTGGCAGTCTATCTAGGAGCACTTACAATAAAATATAAAAAGGAATCATCGGCATAAAAAGCATACTGCTTTCGATCCCCTCACTGACATCATTAATATATAATACTAAAAACAACAGCGGTCCTAACACTGATCTCTGACGCATGCCTGCATGTATAAGGTTTAGATTAGATCGGGAGCCATGGATTACTACCTTCTGTTTCCGCTGTTTGTATATAATTGTTAACCCATTTTTAACCATTCCCGTTACACTACGCCTTAAGTTTAACCACATTCCTTTATGCCATACTTTATCAAAAGCTTTACTTACATCACAGATTACAGCTCTAAATTCTTTACCATGATCTAGCGCACTGGCGATACCATCATTCAAGTATGTTAACTGATAAACAGAAAATTTACCTGGCATTAAACCAGACGAAGTTTGAAAGTGTGTTGTTATCACTAAAATAATTCAGAACGTGTTTGATAACACATTTTTTAAAAACCTTTGAAATACAGCTCGTAAGTGCGACAGGTCTATTATTACTGAGATCAATTCTGTTTTTCTTATGAATAGGAATGACGAAGGTTTCTTTGTATATTCCAGGAAACTATGAAGCATAAGAGACTTATTGAAAAGCATACTAAGTGGCATACTCGTGAGGCACAGATTTCAATACCTTCTTACCAATACAATCAGGTCCAACAGCTTTTGTTGAGTCCACAGTAGGATAGCTATCACTTCATCGTATGTGAGGACATTACATATAGGACGCTTATATATACTAGTACTGGGTTGATTGATTCGATGTTTGGGAGATCTTGGTCAGGGAATGCTATCGGTGACCGTGCGGTGAAAAATTCATTCATTACATCTGCAAAGGATTTGCTATCGTCATTAATATTACTGTTATAACTTATTGTAGGAAACGTCTTAGCCCCACTGTTCCATTTTAAATAGTTTTTCACTAGACGCCACCCCGTTTTACTACTTCGGTTGTCTATTTTGTCATCAATTTTAGAAAAATAGACTTCGTTGCTTTCCGAACTGATACTATGACTTTATTCCTGAATGGTCTAAAACATGCTTTGATATCTTATGTTGTCGATTACGTTTACGGAATGGTTCTACTATTCGGTTACACGTTTTCTGCAGTAATACTGTTATTTTTAGTGTTATTTTGTCTACATCATTATTCTCGTTAATAATATAATTCCAGTTAATGTCTGATATGTCGTTATAAAGTTCTTCATAATCCGCACGTTCATATTAATATATGTTCCCTTTTTAGCAGAGACATGAGGTAAACTTTTTTTTTTCGTAAACAAAAATTAAACAATGGTCACTACAAAACGGATCTAGCACGACAGAACTCTGCACTATATCTGTACATGGAAACCTATAATAGTTCTAGAAGAGTACTTCAGTTTAGCGTTATCCTAGTTGGTTCACTAATTAAATGTTTCAAACCATATGTCGATATCAGTTGATCTATATTTTGTCTGTTGTCACTTTTCATATCAACATAAAAGTCACCTACAATAATAGTACTTATATTCATTTCAGTAGCGTTGTCAATAGACTGTTCAATTAATTGCCAGTGTGTCTTGGTTTCTCATCACAGTAGAAAGAACCTTTTAAATAATGCCTGTTTTTACATCTGATTTTGACCCATATCTAGACATAAATGGCAATGTCTCCGATCCGCCACTAGTTTCCCTATCATTCCTGAAATGTACATGGAAGCCTGGGATAGAAATAGCATTGTCAAGAATACCTTAATGTTACCATGATTCACTCAGACATATAACACCGTATGAGCCTTAGTCTGCTTTAATTAAGTCAACTTTATCTGTTAAACTGCACACGTTGAGATGAACAACATTAATCTTAACTTGGCCCGGATTGGAGGAACATCCCCAGCCATTAACAGAGCAAGCAGAAGAAATTATATCTGCATGTTGGAGAGACAAAGGCTTTGAAGTTTTATGTACTAGATAATATAACTGTAAACAGTCCTACCGTCAACCTGTATTGCATCACATCAAACGGCATCAAAGATCAATATCAAGCAAATAACAATAAAGCTGAGACAACGTACAACATTATGAATAACAACTTCCTTTTTATTAGATATATTATCAAGCTGGAATAATTGAATAAATTTTCGTTGTGTTCATTGTAATTCCTGCATTATGATTAGCTGAATTGGTCACGTGTTTTTGCATTAATTTCCCAATGAATGTAAAACATTAAGCAACGCCCACCGAAGCGGACTACCTATATTACTACTGCAGTCGAGGGAATTCCCTTTCTGCTCACGTGTATGCATAGGACATTTAGTGAAATTCGTGCATATTCATTGTCCAAACAACCCCTTGAGACCAAAGCCCGAGAATGAATGAAACAGCAAACGTGCAGGCTCGCTCACTTGTGTTCCACAATTTCTTCGGGTTTCATTTCTGACCCTTTTATTTCCCAACTGTGTCTTCCCGTTTCTCCTATGTAAGCTTGTCCACAATTGCACGGAATGTGGTACACTGCTCCTGATGGCTCTAGCTTGTGGCTGGATCCTGTGACTTTAATTGTGTTCTGAATGGTATGACTTCTCTTGAAAACTACATCAATGTTGGCCTGTTTCTTTAGGAGTCTCTGGATTTTGTAGCTAACTGTTCCAGAAGTAGCTAACTGATCTCAAAGGGTGCAGACTGTTGACGTGGGGATTTCTGAGATTTCCTGGTGATGTTCTGTATCGTCTGTTGTACCAGTTGCTCAGGATAGCGGTTATACTGTGGAAATACTTGTTTGAGTTGGTTTAGTTCAGTTGTTAAATGTTGTTAAGATATTCGCGCATTAGTTACTACTTGTGTAATCTTCCAAGGAACTGTATACTGACAAGTGGGTGTTCCGCGGTGTCGGTGTTCAACGGTGGCTGTTTCGAGGTGTCGATGTAGATGTTACTAGTGTTAATGTTCCGGGGCTGTAGCTGTTCCGAGGTGTTGATGCAGATGTTACTTGTGTAGCTGTGCCGGGGTTGTAGGTGTTCCGAGGTGTTGATGCAGATGTTACTTGTGTAGATGTGCCGGGGTTGTAGGTGTTCCGAGGTGTTGATGCAGATGTTACTTGTGTAGATGTGCCGGGGTTGTAGCTGTTTCGAGGTTTCGATGCAGATGTCACTAGAGTAGATGTGCCGGGGTTGTAGCTGTTTCGAGGTTTCGATGCAGATGTTACTTGTGTAGATGTGCCGGGGTTGTAGGTGTTCCGAGGTGTTGATGCAGATGATACTTGTGTAGATGTGCCGGGGTTGTAGGTGTTCCGAGGTGTTGATGCAGATGTCACTAGTGTAGATGTGCCGGGGTTGTAGGTGTTCCGAGGTGTTGATGCAGATGTTACTTGTGTAGATGTGCCGGGGTTGTAGGTGTTCCGAGGTGTTGATGCAGATGTCACTAGTGTAGATGTGCCGGGGTTGTAGGTGTTCCGAGGTGTTGATGCAGATGTTACTTGTGTAGATGTGCCGGGGTTGTAGGTGTTCCGAGGTGTTGATGCAGATGTTACTAGTGTAGATGTGCCGGGATTGTAGGTGTTCCGAGGTGTTGATGCAGATGTCACTAGTGTAGATGTGCCGGGGTTGTAGGTGTTCCGAGGTGTCGATGCAGATGTTACTTGTGTAGATGTGCCGGGATTGTAGGTGTTCCGAGGTGTTGATGCAGATGTCACTAGTGTAGATGTGCCGGGGTTGTAGGTGTTCCGAGGTGTCGATGCAGATGTTACTTGTGTAGATGTGTTGGGGTCGTTGATAGACAGGTTCTTACTAATAAACGTGAATTCTATGTTGCGACAATACTACAACTCAACTATTTAACGGACACAAATAAAACCCAGTCTGTTACAGGACGTCGAGGACAGTGATAATCACTATCCTTGATGCAAGTTTTCACGTCCTAAGCTGGTCTTGTCAAGTATCCTCTTTTGGAGTATTCATACCGAGAGAAGCATGGTGACAACGCATGAACAGCCAGCAGTCTCAAAACAAGTGTCCTGTACAACATGTACATCACACAGTAATAAAACATTCTCAGAAACAAATAACCTTGGATTGACTCACTTACCCCACTGTACGACTCAGCAGTCCTGGTCATGCTGTACCCACGTTCCGCTTGAGCTTCCTTGTGTGGCTTCTCACAGGGTAGACTGTGAGCGCATTTAATATCCATGTATAGAATGTATATACAAACTAAACTATCTAAACTAACTAGTTTCTAAATGGCATTGTCCCTTAGAGTGACAATTCTCTTGTCGATGACCCCAAACACAGAAGCCAGAAAGGGTGGTCCAACAGGTTCAGAGAACAGATGACCTGGCTGACAAGCGATCGCCAGATGAACAAGTATTCTGAATGACTTACTGACCCAACAGTGAGTCTTTGTGAAAGTGTTGTTATGACACCCTATTTCATGTTCACAAAATCCTTGTTACACACATGGATGGTGGATTATGTGACCTAGCGGTAGAGCAAGCTGTCAGCATCATGCCACCGGGTCATGGGAACACCCAGTCAAAATATGCATGCATCCACATGGTTCCACGTTTGAATATTCATGAAATGCAATCAAATCGTTGTCGACGACCGCGGGGCTGTATGAGGTATAAATGCACGTCACACCCCAATTCATATCACGCATATCTATATATCGTATATTTGAATTATGTGTGATGAATGAGATTAACAATTTCCAACAAAGGAGAAACTGCGGCCAGTGGGACAAATGTTGAGTTTTTTGAAAATATTTTTTCATTTTTCCTCCTATGTCAGGTTTGTTTAAATACCCTTGACCGAGACCGACTTCAGCCCGGAGTTTCTGGACAAGTGGGTTTCTGGAACTGATATGCAACGTCTTCTAAACAGCTCTAGATGGTCGTGTGGGCTAAGTGTAACGTCTTCAACACTAGTAGAAAACGCATGTGTTCTGTTTCGGCACCAAGACCAAGTGACATTCCTCACTTCCACTTTGCTGTCACGCTCGCCATTTTGAGACAACGAGGAGATGATTATGAGTCAGAGTGGTAGCTATATATTGGCTTTGTGACGGTGTTAATGTTATTTTTCATGACTGGCAATTTAGAACTTTATAGTTTGTACTCAATAAATAAGGGAGGTTTGATAAATTTGCCAGTGGTAGACGCTGCGCATCTGGAGATCTGCCTGCTGTGGAAGGTCTTTCAGACGCCATGGTAGACGCAGATCATCTGGAGATCTGCCTGCTGTGGAAGGTCTTTCAGACGCCATGGTAGACGCTGCGTATCTGGACCTCTGCCTGCTGTAGAAGGTCTTTCAGACGCCATGGTAGACGCTGCGCATCTGGAGATCTGCCTGCTGTAGAAGGTCTTTCAGACGCCATGGTAGACGCTGCGCATCTGGAGATCTGCCTGCTGTGGAAGGTCTTTCAGACGCCATGGTAGACGCAGATCATCTGGAGATCTGCCTGCTGTGGAAGGTCTTTCAGACGCTATGGTAGACGCTGCGTATCTGGACCTCTGCCTGCTGTGGAAGGTCTTTCAGACGCCATGGTAGACGCTGCGTATCTAGACCTCTGCCTGCTGTGGAAGGTCTTTCAGACGCCATGGTAGACGCTGCGTATCTAGATCTCTGCCTGCTGTGGAAGGTCTTTCAGACGCCGTGGTAGACGCTGCGCAACTGGACCTCTGACTGCTGTGGAAAGTCTTTCAGACGCCATGGTAGACGCTGCGTATCTGGAGCTCAGCCTGCTGTGGAAGGTCTTTCAGACGCCATGGTAGACGCTGCGTATCTAGATCTCTGCCTGCTGTGGAAGGTCTTTCAGACGCCATGGTAGACGCTGCGTATCTAGACCTCTGCCTGCTGTGGAAGGTCTTTCAGACGCCATGGTAGACGCTGCGTATCTGGAGCTCAGCCTGCTGTGGAAGGTCTTTCAGACGCCATGGTAGACGCTGCGTATCTAGACCTCCGCCTGCTGTGGAAGGTCTTTCAGACGCCATGGTAGACGCTGCGCAACTGGAGCTCTGCCTGCTGTAGAAGGTCTCTCAGACGCCATGGTAGACGCTGCGTATCTGGAGCTCAGCCTGCTGTGGAAGGTCTTTCAGACGCCATGGTAGACGCTGCGCAACTGGAGCTCTGCCTGCTGTAGAAGGTCTCTCAGACGCCATGGTAGACGCTGCGTATCTGGAGCTCAGCCTGCTGTGGAAGGTCTTTCAGACGCCATGGTAGACGCTGCGTATCTGGGGCTCAGCCTGCTGTGGAAGGTCTTTCAGACGCTATGGTAGACGCTGCGTATCTGGACCTCTGCCTGCTGTGGAAGGTCTTTCAGACGCCATGGTAGACGCTGCGTATCTAGACCTCTGCCTGCTGTGGAAGGTCTTTCAGACGCCATGGTAGACGCTGCGTATCTGGGGCTCAGCCTGCTGTGGAAGGTCTTTCAGACGCCATGGTAGACGTTGCGCATCTGGGCCTACTCGTACATGAAGCTGGGCACGCATTTAAAGGGAATCTAGGCTCGGGAAAACTGGCAGTCACTGCAAGTTGATTAATGTTCGTCAAGCACAACTTTGTCAACTATGTTAAAGTTTAGTATGTAAATCAACTTGCAGTAAGGTTGACCCCACCTACACAAAGTCAATACAGCAATTTCACACAGGCCACAAGTCACTGTCCCATAACATCGAACATGAATGCACCAGTTTAACATACTGATTAAAACCCCAACCTCAAGAATACAGAACCACATCACCATGTCACCAGTACCATAACACCACATGAGTGTAATACAATACGTATTATTTGAACATCACTAAATGCCACAAGGCGTGCAAGTTGCTGTTTTTCTTGACTAAGAACCAGAAAACTAGCGAACAGCTGTATGATAAATTTCAATATAAGAAGCCCCGACGTGAGGACATGGCTGGTTTGACATTAATGGAGCATGGATCACCGACGCTGTTGTTGGTTTGTTCGCTCTGATAACGAAAGTTGCAAACCACAACATTGTCTTATTTTCGCATATCTGATGCTAGCGGATGTCACGTATACTGTATATGGTTAAAGATGAAAGTTTAACATTGAACAAGTCCGTGGTGATTATCTTCCTCTTTCGCAAAACTTAGTCATGTGCTGTCAAAAATGTATTTGGATTTAACGTGAGTAAAAACAATGTTTTCACTGTGCCATCAAAAACACGTTCTACATAACCGAGATAAGGAGGAAATCTTTAATCCATTAATTCAAATCCAATTTGGAAAGGTCGACAAAATACATTAAGGATGAAATATCGAAAGTATCGTCAGAGTTGACGATGTTGAGAATTGTCTTGTACAACGACAGGATGAAAGTCAGAAGACCTGAGACAAGAGATGATAAATTTGAAAAAGAAGTTGAAAGAAGACGCTGTTTTTTTTTTATACACCTATTCTAAAAGAACTCCATGACTAAAAAGTGAATTTCCTAATCTGTGGAACATAGAATAGAAAATACAGTAAAATGTATTGAAAAAGTATCTGGTATCTACGTTAGACTTCACTGAGAGACGTATTGATGAAATATGTGCTAAAAGTGTTCACGGCTTGCCC
The DNA here is from genome assembly GCF_023055435.1 of Haliotis rufescens. Taxonomy (NCBI): domain Eukaryota; kingdom Metazoa; phylum Mollusca; class Gastropoda; order Lepetellida; family Haliotidae; genus Haliotis; species Haliotis rufescens. The sequence continues at coordinate 90,257,605 of NW_025963779.1, read as the reverse complement.
AGGAAACAATTCGATTGCATCCTTTCTCTGTCTGTCCCGCAGGGATGCTGTGTTAGATGCGGAATTAATACAGATCGCGAAATTAAGACAAAGATTATCAGTATACACATATGCGAATTGGGGGGTAGAACACGTGTTTGAAACAAGGGATCCCAGGGTTGCAAGATCCCCATGGGTATCGCGAAAATAGACTGAAACTAAGGACCGCAGTGTTGCAAGATTCACCTCGGTTGAGTCATAACACTGAAACTAAGGGTGCGTGAGTGAGTTGGGTTTAACGCCGCTTTTAACAGTATTACAGTTATATCACGGCGTGTCGGCTTAATGTGGGAGGACAGCCCGAAATGATGAAGTGGTCGTTTACCACTTCGGTGAAACCCACGAGCACGGGTATGGTGCTGACAAACCTAGAAATATAATCGGGGCGAACCGGGATTCGAACCCACAATCATTGGTTTCTGGCGTGCCCAAGGGATGCAACTCTGCAAAGCGAATCGCGGCGCGGCGAATCCCGTGCCCCTGAATCTAAGGACCACATGAATGCAAAATCTCTCTGGCTCGCGTGTAAAGACTGTCGCGTTGTTCTTCTATGAGGATTGGTCACCATATACAACAATAATGACTATGGACATGAAAGCACTGAAAAGTGATCAAAAGTAATTACACAACTATTACACAAACTAATATTCTATTTAGAAATCCAATACTCACCGACACGGCTCTGGTCAAGGCAAGCTCCATATAAACTCCGTGATTCTATCACGTCAAGTTTTGAGAATCATTTACGTGATTAATCCTATCATGTAATATGTTGAAAACTCCCATACTGGGGGAACACTTTGTTTGTACGTTTTTATGTTTCATAACTACCTGACAACTCTTCCAGGTAGATTGGCTTTGAACTCTTGTCAGCGAGACGTTTATGCCGTCGACCGTGAGAGTACATTTGCTCAGTTAGCCTTATTGATACAATACTGGTGGACCAAGATGACATACTTTGTGTCCTTGCAAATGTATGCTTCTAAATAGGAAATGATCTGCGTGTTTTATCCTGGCAAATAATCCAATGCCTAAGATTACTGTTAACCTAATATGTTTTAATTATTCAATAACCTACCGCCTGAAAAGTGTTCAGCTTACTAAACTGAAATATTAGAATCAATTATATGTACAATAATCTTTATGTACTATTTACTGAATGTATTCCAAACCTAACCTAACCTAACCTAACCTAACCTAACCTTACCTAACCTAACCTAACCTAACCTGACCTAACCTAACCTAACCTAACCTAACCTAACCTAACCTAACCTAACCTAACCTAACCTAACCTAAACTTAGCAGTCACTGCCAACACAAATAATACACGCAAAACACACGCAATCACAATCACATAACTTCAATACCTTCTGAACTAGCCCAAATATTATATATCACATAATGTATACTGTGAAATCAATACAATATAAATATAATTCACATTTAAGCAGGAAAGAAGTACATGTATATCAGCGTGAGAAAAATGTGAACACGTGTCTAAGGTGTGATCATGTAAAATTAGTGGCCAAACTAAAGCAGGGATATCACAATGTCATGTCACAGATACATTGTTTCATAGGCATTACTTAAAAGTTGACGAATGACAAAGTAGACACAATCGATTCACGCAAATGGAATACGGTGATATGTCTTGCTTGACAACGGTATAAGGAGCTATACCGAAACTTCGCCTTTACAGTAATTAAAGAAGTTGTTATTAATATACTGTGTGCACTTGTCACATATCACAGGTACACCCGCTGGCTCGGGGATCATTACAAAAGGTTGGGGAGGAATAGCTGGTATCACAAAGTTACTTGTTTGTTTTTTGTTTAACGCCTCACTCAGCAATAACCCAGCTATATGATAGCGGTCTGTATATAATCTAGTCTGGACCAGACAACCCAGTAATTGACATGAGCATCGATCCACGCAATTGGATTACGATGAGATGCATGAACCAAGTTAGCAAGCCTGACCACCCGATCCCGTTAGTCACCTCTTACCACAAGCATAGACACCAAACAGGGGTTGCTTAAGACCTATTCAACCCGGATCTTCACGGGTCCACAAAGTTACTAATGAAAAACAAACCACGGGTCATCAGGTCCTGGCAGTTACGAGATGGTGGCGTCCGTGTTGCACTCACTGGGGGCTCCATTTGTAACGGACGAATCCTTCAATCAAGACATGATCCGATGTTTTTTGGCTAGTGATGCTTACCTATGAAGGTTATATGGGATCAACGCCCAGCCATCATGTAGCGCAGCCAGACTTTGCATGTCACCTGGCTGGGACAGAATGGGTTTGTTTCAATTCTATGTCCCTTTTTAAGTTTGTGTATTCTACCATGACAAACTAATGCACTGAAAAACTCTGAAAAACAAATAGGTTCATCCATTTATTCAACAAATCACTATTTATCTTTGGATACCTGGTGCATATGACTGGCAACGAAGGCCGGCTTTCATCAGGGATGCAGATCGTGTCTGTAACGGACGAATCCATCAATCAGGACATCATCCGATGTTTTAGGGCTGAGTTCGTTATTAATAGCCACGACCTCGTTGTTTCAATGGTCCTATCAACATTATAACATCCAATACAATAATACCAACCAACTGTAAACGGACATAGTCAGTTACCTCTACAATCATATAGTTGGTGGCAAATTACACTGGTACAGAACATACAACATAACTTAATATCAAAATGACATTATCAAAAGGTACATGGCAAGTGACTGGTTAATTACAATAGAGATATTTGCACAATATCTTTTTATACCGTATGTTTACCATAACTATTATAAATTAAATGGCAGAAATATATACACTTATAATTTCAAACTATGGGCTGAACCACGTGTTCTCTCGAGCAGGTACTCACCTGGTCACCACTGCCATTAATCCAACCTACAGTACATCAAATATACCAAATAATACAATAGATAACCGCACCCAAAGTCTAGCTGTCCTACACGAAGGCTTGTAGGTTATCCCGCGTACAAGGCCTCAGGCAACATAACCATCAAATGTAAGCATCACTACATTAATTGTTTTGTTGCAGGAACAAAAAGGATCGTGCTCTGGGCTGATGTGTCTTTTTGTATTTGTAAATACCTGTCATGTTATGTGTCAGCTAGATTAAACCCATGGTATGTTTAGATTAAACCCATGGCATGTTTAGATAAAACAATTATAACATTCATCCAACTCTCACTCAACATACCTGTGAATGTAAGCTGGGTTGTCCAGCATGGTGTAGTGCACATATAGTGTTTGTAGAGGGCAGTCATGTGACCTGCCCCTATAGCAATTGCAGGAACTGCATGTGACAGTGCCCAGGATTTACCTGGCAGACCACAAGTAAGGTGGCCTGTTCAAGCCAACATTAGATCATAATAAGGCATGGTGAAAAGTTGGTGACATAAATCACGAGTAACAGATTAGTAACACGCATGAAACTCCATGTACCCCGAGTTATCCTGCTACAACTTATAATATCTTGCCTGGGTCCAGCAAATCTACCACCAAATCCCTGACTCAAAGAGTAACCATAATCCTTAATACAATCAAGGAAAGACTTTTTTATATCCACAGAAAGTATTTGAGACAAGTGGAATTAATACAAGGTGGATTCTTAAAACTCAAAGGATTTGCCTGACTTGCAATCTCAGAAAAGAACCAAGTTCCATTCAGTCAAAACATGTAATTTTTCAACTTCAAAACGTGTTGTCATGGAAACGGCAAACAAATTCTAAAAATCATTAAATTGCAAAAGGCACCAGTTGCCAACCTGGTCGTTATGTGTGCACTGTTTCAACAAAAAGTACCTATTAGTTTTAGATAAATGATAAATGAACACACCTCTAAGAAACAGAGTCAAAGTCAAACTTGTTGCCATGGAAACAGTAAATTAAAAAACACAACAACAACAATAAAATCTAAATAGCAAAAGGCACCACTTCCGCCCCTTGTTAATACATGTTCCAAGTTTTAATGAAACATGTTGTAATTTTTTACGTTCTGCTCCGGAAACGACACCTACCCCCGTTTCAGCTCAGTCCCACTTGTTTCCATGGAAACGGGAAATGTAAATCCTAAATAGCAAAAGGTACCACCTCAGCCCCTGGTGAATAAACGTACCAAGTTTTGATGAAAAATCTCTTGAAACGGTGACGACCGAAAACTGCCAGATGTGTAAAGCGACAAAACCATTTCCACAATAATAAAGGGGTCACAAAAATAAGCCGTGACCATTGTAGGTTTCCAACTAAATTATAAGCATGTCGTCATGGGGCGTAGCTTCTGGACTTCTGGCTTCAAACTGTTTCACTGTATTTCAATCGTGAGAGAAGAGGAATTAAGTTTCAAAAAAGCATATTACTTGCTAGCAGCACCGAGGCGAACTTTTATTATTACTTGATCCGGAACACAATCCAGTGTTTAAACAGAGAACCTAATAATATATGAGGAAACGAGTGCAGCAAGCTTTAAGTCGTCTCCAAATAACGTTCAGTCCAATGAAGCCACATATATCAATGGAGAACAGCGCACCTGCATTGCGAATGATTGAAACATTCATATTCGGTTGCAACACGGTGACACTTAAGATTGAGAAAACTGCTGTGCGACACATATTACGTCATGCCTTGAACGCTTTGCCTGAAGAACATGGGCAAAGTGTTCATGGTATATCGTAAAAGAAGACCAAAAAAACTACAGTGTCGCCTTGGGTTAACTGGAGCTTACGCTTAACTATTCGCGAACGCCTGTTATCACTATTTGATAATGGTTTACCAACACAGGCTCATTCTACTTTGGCTTTATAAGAGATTTGTTTATGAATATGGAAAGGGTTTTGTCAAGCACATATGCATGTAGCAGTAAAAACATGTAAAAGTTTAAATTGGTAACAGGTAATATATAGTAGAACTATTGAACTTACACGTCTTTCAATGTGAACGCAAAATGTACAATTTGTTTCCAATGACCAACATCTACTTAATCTCTATAGCTTACAATAAAGACGTGTATTGATATGGACGAAATAAGGTCGTTTATATACGGCGTCGAGGTCAAAGAGAATCACGTTTCAAACAATAAAGCTACCTGCATCTCTGTGGTGCAATCAACCCAAACATGACCTAAACTCAGGGCCAAAAGAAACGTTACCAACATTAACTGATTTGCCACTTTGAAACAAAGATGCCAACCTGTTCAAAAACAGTAAAGAACACATCTCACGAATACAACCTTCATGTTCTTTGTCGTTCTTTGCACGTGCTTTGCGGATTTTGGGAGATATTGGTGTTTTTTAACAATTTTTTAAAACATTCTTTCCCAAATTATCGTGCAATTTCCTGGTGTTAATTACGCACGGATCTGCAGATGGGAGCGACACAGAGAGCGGTTGCCATTAACATGAACTGCTCCAAGATGACCATTACCAGACTGGTCGCACGTCTCCGACAGACTGGCAGAACCGCAGACAGACCACGGAGTGGCAGACCAAAGGTCACGACCCCGCAGGATGACCGCTCTTTACGGGTACTTCATCTGAGGAACAGATTTCTTACTGTGACGTCATCAGCGGCCAACAGCTTAGGACATCCGGTCAGCAGACAAACAGTGACCAGACGACTACGTCATTATGGTCTCCGGGCTTATCGCCCTTTCAAGGCCATGACTTTGACCCGTCAACATCGACGTGCCAGATTGACGTGGTGCAGGCAAACTCAGCGATGGCGACAAAGGGAATGGCGGCGAGTGCTGTTTAGTGACGAGAGCAGGTTCCAACTCTTTAAACCTGATGGGCGGACGCGAGTTTATCGACGACGTGGTGAAGCTACGGCTTCTTCTTGTGTCCAGGAGATGGAACCTTACGGAGGCGGACGTGTGATGGTCTGGGGCGGCATTTGCGGGGACGAGAAGACGGAACTTGTCATCATCGAAGGCAATCTGACAGCACAACGCTACACTGACAATATCTTACGGCCAGTGGTTCTTCCTTTCATCCAGCGTCAACAACGGACGATGTTTCAACAAGATAACGCCACACCCCATAAAGCCGGTATTACTAGAGACTTCCTCAACGCCAACAACGTGACTGTCCTGCCGTGGCCAGCTCGATCACCAGATCTGTCACCCATAGAACATCTCTGGGACCAGCTGGGGCGTCGTCTTCGGAAACGTCAACATCCTCCCTTCACGAGACAAGCGTTGATCGTTGCCCTCCGTGAGGAATGGAATCGGATACCTGCAGTCGATGTGAGGACGCTTGTCTACTCAGTTCGACGCCGCATTCGAAGATGCATTGCCGCTCATGGAGGTCATATCCCGTATTGAACGCTCTGAGCCGTCGTCACCTTAAAGTTGTAACCAATGTTGTTGATCGAATACTGGACGAATGACCCCTTGTCAAGAAATGTCCCTGTTGGAGGTCAAGGACTTTGTTGTTGAATTAGTAAATTCGCATTTTACTGTTCTGAATGATGAATCTCTACAATACAATTGTTATTGCTGCTTCAAATTGTGTTGGTCATATTTTATCCTAGAATTATCGTTGGTAACGTTTCTTTTGGCCGCCAGTTTATGTTTCTTGTCTTAAAAATCTCGAAACAGTAAGTTCGTAGCACCTAAAACATTTGAATGAATGACGTTGATTTGTGAATGCATGGAAAATAATAGTCCCGTTGTCAAATGATATCTTATCTTTGTTGAACTGACCAATCAGCTTCGAGAATCACTAATTGCACACGGTGCAAATATCAAAAATATATTACACTGCATATTTTAGCCAATACAGTTTTATATCATATAGAGGTGTAACAATGATGCAGTTTTATATCACACAGAGTGGAAGCAATGATGCAGTTCTATATCACATAAAAGTCAAATCAGATTAAATTTTATTAAATGTAATCGTATGTATTTAAGGAATAGACCACTCGTTGTCGTTATTTATCGTGCAATAAAAAACTGCATGGACAATAATATATGAGGGGCACAAACCCGAGTGGTTTATTCTCCCTGCAGCGTTGTCTTGTACGATAAACAAATAATCGTTTATTTCTTATATGATATATCAACATTTTGTAAAGCCTTTTTAAGGATGTCAATAAATTGTACAAGCTTTAAAAAGAGGATATCACGCGAGTGTGTTTTGGGGATGGTAAATATCCTACATTAGGAATAAACATTGTATTTAGCGAGCCTTGGCCAAAATAGTTCCAACTGAAATCTGTCTTTTATACAGTGGTGAAGCAACATATACGCAAAAAAAAAATATTTTTAATTGTCTTTCGCCAATCCATCGGTCTGTCTGCTAGAGTAACTGGCCTTTGTCAAAGGGAAGCTATTCTTACCCTAGTCGGAGGCACGAGTGTCCCAGTCGTCTAAGGCGCCGCGATTCGCTGTGCAGAGTTGCGTCCCTTGGGCACGCCAGAAACCTATGATTGTGGGTTCGAATCCCGGTTCGCCCCGATTATGTTTCTAGGTTTGTCAGCACCATAACCGTGCTCGTGGGTTTCACCGAAGTGGTAAAAGTCTGAGACCTGCATCACTTCGGGCTTTCCTCCCACATTAAGCTGACACGCCGTGATATGACTGGAATACTGTTAAAAGCGGCGCTAAACCCAACTCACTCACTCACTCACTAACCCTAGTCTATGAGACGTCACGGCCACGTTCAGACGCTTATGACAGTCGGTCTGTCCTGTCATAACGTTAAGAAGTTTAGTCAGATGTACACACAGCGATAAAACGAAACAAGGTAACAATTCAAACATAAACTGACGTCCAAAAGAAACTTTACCAACTGAAAATATAAATTTCAGACAAAGTATAATTTTTTTCCCGACGAAGTCTATCTAAAACACATAACCAGGCAGGGCGGACCGCTGACAGGCCAATAACAGGCAGACCCAGGGTGACCCCGCCCCATGATGACCGGTACTTGCGTACCCTGCACCTCCGAAATCGCTTCCTGACAGTGACGTCATCGGCGACAAATGCCTTAGGTCACAGGGTTAATCGACAGACAGTGGCCAGGAGACTCAGGGCTCATGGAATCAGGGCTTTTAGACCATACAGAGGACAGCTATATTGACAGCGCAACATCGTCGTCTGCGATTGAGATGGAATGGGACTGTACGACGTTGGCAACGACGTGACTGGCAGAGGGTCTTCACTGACGAAAGTCGATTCTGTATGTTTAGGGCTGATGGAAGACAACGTGTTTACCGCCGAAGGGGTGAACGAACGGCGGCGTGCTGCGTGCAGGAGGTCGTACCATATGGTGGAGGGAGTGTCATGCGGTGGGGAGGGATCTGTGGGCAGGAGAGGACACCGCTGGTCATCGTTGACGGAAACTTGACAGCTCAGCGTTACATGGATAACATTCTTCGTCCAGTTGTCCTACCATTTCTCCAACAGCTGCCACGTGGTGTCATTTATCAGCATGACAACGCTAGAGCCCATACAGCCAGAATTGTCACTAACTTCCTCGCAGCCAACAACGTCAACGCTCTGCCGTGGCCTGCACGGTGTCCCCCATAGAACACCTCTGGGACTGGATGGATGGTCGTGTTCGACAACGACCACACTCTCCAGCCAACCGGCAAGAACTGATCTTGGCCCTCCAAGAAGAATGGCGTCAAATCCCACGTGACCTCATCAGACGACTGACTTTTTCTGTGCGTCGAAGAGTTTTTGCGTGTATTGAGGCATTTGGTGGTCACACACGCTATTAATGACTTGTTATTGAACGTGAGCGATTGTTTATGTACTCTGCCTATTGTCCATGATTCTGAAACCTCGAGTTTTGTACCACACCCAACTTTGGGGGCCTATGAAGTCATTCTTGGTCGCGGTATGATTGTCATTTTCAGTGTTGATTATGTTGAAATATTGATCTTCTTAATACACGTTACTTCATGCATGTATGTTTTGTTGCTTTTTAGCAAGAGTGATTTCAAACTCTGGTAAAGTTTCTTTTCGACGTCAGTTTATTTGGCCAAATCCAAATATTTTAATTTGTGGAGCACAAATATGGCTACTGATCCCGCTTGGCTAGGCCTAGTGCCCTCACAAAATTGTTTCGAAATTTATATCTCCAAAGTTGCCAAAACTTATAAAATGGCTTAGCTACGTCACAGTTAGACACTGATTTTCAGTATATTAGACTGTCCTTTTGATAATTATAGCATTTATCCCTGTAGTTTATCCAGATTCCCGATGGTTAATTCTGACTCGATCGCCGAATGACGAGGGGGACTGTTTGTTTATAAACAGTGAAAGTAGTCCCTACTTGACCCTTGATATTTGCATCTCTATCCGCATATGACCCCAACGGATATCGTTTTTATCCGTTGGCTTTATCCTGCCGAGAAACCTACCCATTATATGATAAAAATATTACCCGTGTTTAAATAATGATGACTCTCTGGATATAATCCGACCTCGGCAATGTCGGACAACTCCATGTTATGTACAGGGTGGGGTAAGTGTGGTTGTCACATTTTTCAAGTCGATTATGTGCACCTTTTCTCCCAATACTTATTATCATATCTCTTCCTCTTTTGGGTGCGATCGTTCAGCGATTGCGTCATCAAGCTACATCTATGGGGAACAACTCGCTAGACACTTCCTTCTAAAAAATAACGTCGTCCAGTGAACGACATCATCAAGCTGCAAGCGCTTGTTCCAATCACCAGAAATGACGTCATGATAGAACAAAGTTTTATCGTGAAATACACCACTATATACATTCTAAACCCGTTTATGCAGGAAATACTCTATGTCTGTAGATTACCGTATTTCCTCAATTAGACGCCGGGACTCTAATAGAAGCCGGGTCAATTGTTCAGTGCAAAAAATAGAAGCCGGGCCTCTAATAGACGCCGGGTCGATCAACTGGTTCAATTAATGATCCCTTTTTGGGACCTAAATTACATAATGAGGACTCCCTTTCTCTTCCGGTAACTCCACGTGTGTCGGAAAATATTAATAGAAGCAGGGCCTCCAATAGACGCCGGACCTCTAATTGACGCCGGGTCAAAGGCTTGTCCGGAATGAATAGAAGCCCGGGCGTCTAATAGAGGAAATACGGCATGCCAAATGGGTGGAGTGGTTGAGGAAAATTATCCTTATGAACATTCGTTGATTTAAAAAAAAACGAAATTCGGTTGGGAAAAGTTTGGCGCCTGTGTGTTCAGTATAGAGCTATGGCGCGGTCTTGACGTGGATTAAACGTTTGAAATATCTCGCAGCGTACGGTTAGCATACAGCTATATCGCCGTCGAATCTATCAGGTAATAGTGTCCCCAAACGTAGTTCATCGACAACGTGTGCAGCGTATATTATTGATTGTATGCAAGACACATCTAAATACATATTAACATGAACATGGGCGGCATTTTTATTTTTATTTTACTGTTCTATGAATATATATATATTTAAAATTATGTATGACAATACATGTAATCGTGTAAAAAGACATGATAAATATATAAAGGCAGGGTGGGTACTTTACTGTCGAAAATACGGAGAGTCTGTATCGAAATTGGTAAAATATAAATCTTTTTACATTACTGAAGTTTAACGTGTGTTTGGCGCTGTCAATGTTCCAGCAATAATATCACACCAGGGCACCCCACGAATGGGAGCCCCCGTGGTTTTAAATCAAGTCTAGATAATCAAACCATTGGTTAAAAGCATGGGCAATAGGGCTGTATGTTATACAATGAAATAGATAACCTCTCGATCCTCATTAGTCGACTCTGTTAACAAGCATACTGGGTAACACTTGCAGTCAACCATGTACCGATCTTGGAGTCAAGCCTGTACCTATCTTGGAGTCAACCCTGTACCGATCTCGGAGTCAACCCTGTACCGATCTCGGAGTCAACCCTGTACCGATCTCGGAGTCAACCCTGTACCGATCTTGGAGTCAACCCTGTACCGATCTTGGAGTCAACCCTGTACCGATCTTGGAGTCAAGCCTGTATCGATCTTGGAGTCAAGCCTGTATCGATCTTGGAGTCAAGCCTGTATCGATCTCGGAGTCAACCCTGTACCGATCTTGGAGTCAACCCTGTACCGATCTCGGAGTCAACCCTGTACCGATCTTGGAGTCAAGCCTGTACCGATCTTGGAGTCAAGCCTGTACCGATCTTGGAGTCAAGCCTGTATCGATCTTGGAGTCAAGCCTGTATCGATCTTGGAGTCAAGCCTGTATCGATCTTGGAGTCAAGCCTGTATCGATCTTGGAGTCAAGCCTGTACCGATCTCGGAGTCAAGCCTGTACCGATCTTGGAGTCAACCCTGTACCGATCTTGGAGTCAACCCTGTACCGATCTCGGAGTCAACCCTGTACCGATCTTGGAGTCAAGCCTGTACCGATCTTGGAGTCAACCCTGTACCGATCTTGGAGTCAAGCCTGTATCGATCTTGGAGTCAAGCCTGTATCGATCTCGGAGTCAAGCCTGTACCGATCTTGGATTCAACCCTGTACCGATCTCGGAGTCAACCCTGTACCGATCTTGGAGTCAAGCCTGTACCTATCTTCGAGTCAAGCCTGTACCGATCTTGGAGTCAAGCCTGTATCGATCTTGGAGTCAAGCCTGTATCGATCTTGGAGTCAAGCCTGTACCGATCTCGGAGTCAAGCCTGTACCGATCTTGGAGTCAACCCTGTACCGATCTTGGAGTCAACCCTGTACCGATCTCGGAGTCAACCCTGTACCGATCTTGGAGTCAACCCTGTACCGATCTTGGAGTCAAGCCTGTATCGATCTTGGAGTCAAGCCTGTACCGATCTTGGAGTCAAGGCTGTACCGATCTTGGAGTCAACCCTGTACCGATCTCGAAGTCAAGCCTGTACCGATCTTGGAGTCAACCCTGTACCGATCTTGGAGTCAACCCTGTACCGATCTCGGAGTCAACCCTGTACCGATCTTGGAGTCAAGCCTGTATCGATCTTGGAGTCAAGCCTGTATCGATCTTGGAGTCAAGCCTGTATCGATCTTGGAGTCAAGCCTGTACCGATCTTGGAGTCAACCCTGTACCGATCTTGGAGTCAACCCTGTACCGATCTTGAAGTCTGTGCTGTGCCTGTGTGCTAAGCTTATGGTCAGAGAAACATCTGGTGGTGGTGATTCCGAGACAAAAGCTATGATGGCCTATGGGTCCTCGATATATGATAATAGATTGGCGAACACAATACACTGGGTATTCGAGTCGACAAAGCAAACATTGTTCTAGGGTTTATTAAGGCGAAACTACACGAAGTAAATAAATAATGTATTTCTAACTTGATGACCGACACACAAAATGAACACAAACAATGTGGCCATGTGAATGTGATTCGGAAACCTAATCAATCGGCGCCACTTTGATGATGTTCCCCGAAGACTTTGGCTTCTCTCTGGAGGCCATCTTCCTGACAAGGAGCCAGCATATGTTTCCCAGGAACTCCACCACCTCCACAAGGGTGATCACCGAGCAGCCTACGAATAGTCCCGCCTGGCCTCCGATGTCCGACAACAAGTTCTCAAACTGGAAGCACAAAGAAGGCATCACAGAATACCTTGCGCATACTGTAACCTGGCGGTGTGTATCGTACCGTGTCTCAACTGTTGAATATCTCCAGCTAGAGCAAAACAAGTGAATCAAATTTCCAATAGGGCTTTATCATTAAGTAAGATTTACCAATATGGCTTGTTAATAAAGGAATCATGTCTAAATATCTTTGAAATAACGAGCTGATGTGATGATCTGCATTATGTGTCACGTGACTCACGGCGTATGCCCCCTTCTCTGTGATCTTCTCGTACTGGAGAGTTTCGAAGAAGACCTGCACCTGCAGAAGGTTCCTGCTGTAAGTCGAACACAGTGGGATACATTAAGCAAGGTATGACGGGATCTACAAGGCCTCCTGCTGTAAGTCGAACACAGTGGGATACATTAAGCAAGGTATGACGGGATCTACAAGGCCTCCTGCTGTAAGTCGAACACAGTGGGATACATTAAGCAAGGTATGACGAGATCTACAAGACCTCCTGCTGTAAGTCGAACACAGTTGGATACATTAAGCAAGGTATGACGGGATCTACAAGGCCTACTGCTGTAAGTCGAACACAGTTGGATACATTAAGCAAGGTATGACGGGATCTACAAGGCCTCCTGCTGTAAGTCGAACACAGTGGGATACATTAAGCAAGGTATGACGAGATCTACAAGACCTCCTGCTGTAAGTCGAACACAGTGGGATACATTCAGCAGGGTATGACGGGACCAAAATATTTATGCAAATACCAACCACATACAAGTATAGCTCTGACGCCCTCAAAATGCTTATACGTCGCTGATTCTGTTTGAAAAAAAGTATTCTGCTCTTTGACTCTGAAAGAAAAGAGAGTCGCCCTAAGTTACAGCGTTTGCTCGCCACGCTTGACATCCGTGTTCGATGCCATCTACTGATTAAAGTTCTTTCTTTCATTAAGCTCCACTGTCTTACCCAACATGTCTTGTGTGAATGTACTCGTAGTGTGAGACGGATGTAGCGGCGTCAGACGCAGTCATGCTGAACACATTCTATCTGATAATACAAACCTGATGTTCTCTTTTGTGCCCAGTATCTCATTCAGCCGATCGGTCCTGTTGGTTATCAGCCTCTGAAGTTCATCCTACGAACAGAAAGGAGTTTATTGAGTTTATTTTGTTAAATGAACACATGGCATACAGGGACCAGAAAAATGCCGCTCTCGGCATTATCACTTTTGTGACAAGGATTATGTTTGCTAGATGCCACTAAGTGATACTGACACTGGTGAAACGCACATGTGCAATATGTCACAAGGATCTCCATGACAATTGTAGGTCTGCGTCCTGAAGGTCAACAGAGACATGGCGCTGCGACACTGGCATATGTTTATCTGCTTTAATACATTCAAATATCATGATTATGAAAGCTAAGCAATAATAAGGCGTTTTGAAATTATCATGAATATCTTGTAAAAAATGTTTTTACCCGACTGGCAAACGAGGGAAAATCAGCAGTAGATATGGTTTGTTGATAAACATTCAATCTGAAATACAAGACATACAATCTGGAAGTTTATGGAAACGGTTATGAAATGGTTTCTAGTTGATAACTTGCAAATTCTTCAAATTAATTGAAAATTGTTCCACAGTACATGAAAGCGACAAAACGCCTTTCTACGGCCACAAGAAATATCTGCTAAAATCAGATTCGATTGTACCATTGTACGATTCTGACTTTATCATGAGCATGTCTTTATGAATCACTACGAAATAATGATGATACCAAGTGTTCGCGAAAAGGTGAGCGTATCCTGCCCAACAAGAGACACCCGTCACAAACACAAGTAAAGGCAAGTCAACTGTTCACCAACTCGGACATCGTTTGTGTCACTGATGCGTCAAATTTAGAAATGTCCACCACATGTCTACCATAAAAGTTTCACTTTTTCTCTAGCAATATTCCTCCAGCTCCAACCCTTGGTGTTCACATTTCACAATATTTGAGGTACAATCGAGCGTGCTCTTTCTACCAAGATTTCAAAGAGCGTCATACAACTCTTGCTCAGAAGGTGTTACAACATTCAAGGCCTCAGTAAAGCTTTCAAAACGTTTTACGGTATGGACTTTCCAGCCACATCAAGCTAACACACCGTGATGTAACTGAAACATTGTGGCGTAACCAAATATAACCACTCACTCCCCCCTTGCTTGTAGTAAGACGGTATATGTTATCTTAGAATTGTATAGCATGTTAGAAGAATTGTACTTACTCGCATGGAGGTGGACACTCACATTCCTCGCCAGTCCTGGCATAGGCTTGGTAGACGCTGTTGATGCACCTATCTGATAAAGACACATAAATTCACGTCCATGACATCGGTGAAACCTCGTTAATGTGAACCCCATTAACTCATTATAATGTCACAAGATATTTATAACATAGCCATGAAACCTATATCATATATATGAAACTAATACTAAAAAGATTAAACTATTATCATATGTAAATGAGACTGAAAACATATTAATGAAACTAATAACATATTATGTATGAAACTGACAACTAATAACATATTGTTGAAACTAAACACACGTATGTGAAACTGAATACATATGTGAAACTGATAACATATATGAAACTAATAACATATTGTTGAGACTGAACACATTTGTGAAACTGATAATATATGTGAAAGTAATAACATATTGTTGAGACTGAACACATATATATGAAACTGAAAACATATGTGAAAGTAATAACATGTTGTCGAGACTGAACTTGTTAATGTGACACTGATTAGGTTATAAATGAAACTGATAACATAAAATGCCGGGCAAAAAAAGTATACTCTTAAAAATAGGATTTGACAACAGGTTATAAAGTAGTAAAAATATCTATTAACAAGAATGTCGGGAACACAATCTTGAGTAGAAATACGTCCATTTACTAGACCTAGGTTACATTACGATGAAATCTATATAATTATACTCTGGCATGACATGATCGTGACATGATCGTGTACAGGTAGACTGGTCGGAGTGGGGACAGGTGATCAGGACAATGAGCGCAATGTAATCAGCTCATTGATTTCAGGAAAGGATCAAGTTTCGTCTCTACAACTCACAGTCCTCCTCGTTGTCACATGGTCTGCCGTCGAACGCGTCCGCGTTCGAAAACCGGGTGTCGGTGCAGTTGCAGCCCTTCACGATGGATGTCTGGAGACACGTCTTCCGACATGCCTGTAGATGAGTAGGAAACGAATATTTAAAGACAATTGCTTGTGAAAAACGCAAGATCGTTGTTAGTTTTACTAGAATATGTAATTACAACAGTTTTGTGTGTTAATGTTATACATGAAATAGTATAGCTCTACTGTATATCAACCACAGTAGCTTTAGAACAACAACCTACCAAAGCCGTTAGGGGGAGGGCAAAGGTGCAGATGGTCGCACAAAGTGTCCTAAACCTTGACCTGTTGTGACAGGCCGAAACGTCCTCTGCACTGGCCATCTCTACAATCACCTTTCAATGATCGGCGAACTGATCAGTGATGACTAACACTTGTAATAGTCACAGGTTCATTAAAAACTTCGGAAATCTCTCCCGTCACGTTTATCGTGTCGGCCATTTTGACGTCTTGGACTTGATGTAAATGTATTACGACGCGCTGTTATTGTGACTGACTGACTTACTGAGGTAGTTCGTAACAGACATCTCCCATCTAATGATAATATTATTTGAGTACATTTGTCCACACAAGTTGTTCCTGTTGAGCATGTTGAGCATACATGTCACCTCTAGGTTTGAGGAACTATTTTATTCCGCGATACAGCTGGTTGTTGTATGGCTGTCAGTGTAAACAAGAAGTCACACGTACTAAGTATAATTGTGTACAGAACAAAGTCTAAGTCTATTGAGGTAAAAATAGTGACATGAAACATTATAAGAATTGACTTTCACTTTGTGTGAGTTCCTTGGAGTAAGAACCTACATAGAGTGAGGACCAAACATTGTGAGAGCCCGTACTCTGTGAAGGTTCATTAAAGGATTGACTGTGTATTTTATCGGTTCATTGAGGTATGTATCGAAAAACCGATTTGCAAACTGTTTGAATCCGCGTGCGTGCGTGCGTGCGTGCGTGCGTGCGTGCGTGCGTGCGTGCGTGCGTGTGTGTGTGTTTGATTCTACTAGTCCGGACTAATACCGATTTATAGTGTTAGCCCACTGAGATGCCTAACATGAATACCCAACTCAGACACAGTATACTGACTACGAGTCGACCAGTCCTTGTTCTAGCCCCTTAATGTCGTGCGCCAGACAGGGTAACAACAAGTACCATCTTTTAACATCTTTTTGTATGACGCGGCCTGGGATCGACGCGCATCGAACACGATGTCTCTTTAGTCACACCGACAATCCGTTAAACGCAGACATTTGGTAATGAGATCCAGATGTCAAAATAACTTGATTTTGTTCTATGGCCGCAAAACCCGCATGGTAAGTTGGTCATGGTGTGACTCTATGTGCTACTCTATTTACTGGGTTGCATGTACTTACCTCCACAGAGTACTTTCCCTTGTATGCGATCTTCCCTCTTCTGACGCAATTACTGTATGGATGTCCCTTCTTCTTCACGACTTTCTGATCACACAAACATTGCATCACATAGAGATGTTACAGACTTAGGAGCATTTATTTGGGATGAAACGAAAGTGGGTAAGTTCACCTCTACAGTATTAAAGTAATAGTTAGAAAAGTAAACAATGCAAACTCATATGAAAATTGTCCCTGGCAGGCGGCATACATTCGTTCACTTCAATGTGTTCTGTGTTTATGGTAGTATAAACGTAAACCCTGTGTGCACACTGTTAATTACGGTTTTAAGTTTGTTTGTTTGTTCTTTAACGCCGCACTCAGCAATATTCCAGCTATATGACGGCGGTTTTACGAAGTCAACTCTATAAACAAATGAAAAAAATTATGTGCTTATTAATTATCAACACCCAAAAACTATAGATAAACATGTGAAATAAGTGACATCGTTCAGCCCAATAATGCAACACAAGTTCCTCCCATTCCGTCGTCAGCCAATCAGAAAACAGTAGTCCGATAGTAGGCGTGGCATTTTTCAAGCATTTGCTTGGTTAGCCAATCAAATGCCACGGAATCACTTGCAATTGATATACATTATTTTCATTGGACTATTATTCCCAGTGCGTCTTTGAACCTCATCCCACAAGTGTTCGATGGGGTTCAGATCAGGGCTGAGGGCTGGCCAAGGTAAGAACACGGATGTTGTGTTGTTGCAAAAAGGCCATGGTAGCTCTGGCAACATGGGGACGAGCGTTGTCCTGCTGGAAAATGCGTTGATGTTGTGCAAAAAATGGAACAACGTGGGGTCTGATCACTTGATCGATATACCGCTGAGCAGTGACGCCGTGTCCCCGACCTTGACCAACATTCAGAAAGCACATGGGTCCAAGTCTCGCATTAAGTCCAATCCCTGCCCATATCATGACGCTAGGTCCACCCCATGGATCCCTTTCCACAACGTTTGTGTCAGCGAAACGATCACCTCGACGCCGCCAAATTCTGACTCTTCCGTCTGCATTGAGGTCACAAATGCGACTTTCATCAGAGAAGATGACATGCCTCCACTCACGATGACGCCAATTGTGATGACCCTGTGCCCACTGAAGTCGTGCTTGTCGATGCCATGGTTGGAGAACAGGACGACGTGCTGGTCGGCGACATCTGAGGTTGTTGGAACAGAGACGTCGGATCACAGTGTCCCGGCTAATGTGTCGATTATGTGTTCCTATGGTCTGTCGAGCACTTTCACTTGCAGTTAGGAACGGATGTCGCTGGTGTTGACGGGTAATCTGCCGATCTTGTCGAGATGTGGTGACCCTAGGACGACCGCTCCGAGGAAGGTCATCTGTGGTCTGTGTAGCATTGTATCGACGCAGGAGACGGTAAATTGTGGTTATGTTAACGTTGAAATGACAGACTCTCCAGCTTCCAAACGTCCGAGAGCCTGGTTTCTCTGAATTAGAGCTTAGGCGTGGCATTGTTGACCAAGGAGTGGTAGGTCCAAGAATCGGCCACAGTTTTATACCAACAACAGTTCGTGACAGTTCGTGCATTTTCGATTTCGCGAGAAATGGGTGCATGATACCCACATATTCATTGAAATTGTGCGTTTTGGCGATTCGTTTTTTATGTTGCGTTTTTACTCGGGGCTTCCAAAATGCAACCAAAAATATTGATAACACCATCAGGCTTCACTGCATGCTAAAACTCGTATCAATTTATGGTTCCGTGTTTGTTACCTATTTGCTTAAAACCATTTGCGTTTCTTTTGCGTGTGAGTATATTTTTCGAAATTATTGTCAGTCTTTAGTAATAGTGATGAAGGTCATTAAGTTAGAGTAACGTAAGGCGTCTTTAAATTATTATGTAACTTAATGATTTGTTACATAGACATAAATAAACACATTACTTGTTATTGTAAATGATTGCGTGCCTGTATTGCAGTTTGTAGTATGTTTGTAAATGAACTTAATGGTGTTTTATACATACGTTTGTTGATCCATATTGTTTTTTTTGAATATTTTGTCAATTGTATATTTTTAAATTAAAACCCGAGACAGTGTCGCGGGGGTTACATTGACATCACGGCATGTCAGGTTGATGAGGGAGGAAAACCTGAAATAATGCAGGTCGTAGACGTTTACCACTTTGTGGAAGCCCACGAGCATTGGTATGGTGCTGACAGTGTGTCTTACAGTTAAATAGGTGGCAAGGATCTTTTCCAGCGCAATCAATATTTACTACACTTCCATTCAATATACTGATTGCTTCACTTAGTTTTGCCTTACCCGCCGTAAAAGTTCATGAAACCTTAAAGGAGAAGTCTTTCATGAGTCGGTTCATGAACATTCCAAGTCGGAGTTCCGGTGACCTTGACCGCCACGGTACAACGTGTATTTTCGGAACTTCCAAGCAATCAGTACAGACTCATGCTGTGTGGAGACGGACATTGCCATGCTAAAAAACAGCGCCTGGTGCTTGAATAGTCGGGACAACGTGAGGGCGTAAGATGTCACGATAACGCACACCTGTTAGATTGACCTGAGTATAAACAATATATACTAAACCGCAAAAGGAACGTCACCCCAAGTAACATTGCATGGGAAGTTGTCATTTAAACATCTGGGTAATTTTTGTCAAAGTTTCTAAAATTTAACATGACCTTGTCCGGAAAAATGATATTGTATGATAAAATAACAAAGCAGATTACAATAAAACCGATCGCCCAAACGCATCACGGCAACGGCCGTGGTAACCCGATGCACGTGAGTTCCATGCAAATTGAAATGCACATGCGTTTCACCATTTCTTGCCCTATAAATATCCGCCCAGATGGGATAACATTTATTCGTTATTGAATTGCTACCACATGCCAAGATTGACAAGAAATCAGCAACACCAAGCCCTTGGACGATTGCAAGCTGGACAAATCGCCCGGTAAGTAGCCAATGCATATCAAGTCCACGTAAGGGCTCCTGCAACGGTACCAGACCACCAACACTACTGATGACCGACCACGTAGTGGAAGACCAAGGGTCACCACCCGACGTCAGGATCGTCAGATTTTGCCACAGCATCTTCAAGATCGCTTTGTTACTGCTGCGGAAACTGCTCGACAGACCATGGGGACACACCAGCGACACATTAGTGCGGACACGATTGACGAGCAGACACCTCCACTGCCACAGGCCACACCGAGGACCCATTCTGACACCACGTCATCGCCGGGGCCGTCTTTAGTGGGCTACACAGCACCAGCATTGGCGCCAACAGCAGTGGAGAAGAGTCCTCTTCTCAGAGGAGAGTCGTTACTGTATCTGAACAGCAGATGGCAGAGAGAGAGAGAGAGAGAGAGAGAGAGTCTGACGCCGCCGTGGGGAACGTTATTCGGATGCCTGTGTTGTAAGGAGAGACACGTGGGATGGTACGAGCATCATGGTGTGGGGTGGAATTAGTCTTGCACAGAGGGACGGCCCTGTGGTCTTCCAGAACATCGGTCCAGGGAGAGGCATTGGTGTCACAGCAGCTCGGTACATTGATCAACTCTTGAGACCACACGCAATATTTCATTTGGCACGTCGCCGCAACCACGACTTTCAGCATGATAACGCCCCTGTCGACACTGCGAGAACAACAAGAGACTTCCTCCAGCAGAATCGCATCAGAACCATGCTGTGGCCTGCCCTCAGTCCCGATTTAAATCCCATTGAGCACCTGTGGGACGGGATTCAAAGACGGCTGAATGACGTCCGACCAAGGCCGACAACTGCAGCTGAACTGCGTCAGGCGTTCCTCCTCAGAGTGTGGGCTCAAGTGCCTATGGCCTTCATCAACCGCCTCATTCATTCTATGTATCGACGTTTCACGGCAGTCATCAATGCACATGGCGGTTACACGAGTTATTGACTTGTGATGCCATTTTCTCAGAGGCTAGTGTTGTGTTTCACTTTAAGAACATTTGACACTTTAATTTCAACCTTGATGATCAGTTTTGCCAAGTCTCATCTTTTAATATGTCTCAAAGTATGTTTACAGTGTTTGGACAAATAAGGTTTCTCATTTATCTATCCATGGTGACGTTTCTTTTGCAGTTCAGTATATGTTAACAAGAAATGACTTCCCATATCATGGCACTTCCTCAACCGAATCTGTCGAGTTCTTGAAAGGAACATAGCATGGCGCTCATTCTGTCGCTGACTCACATGAATCCGTTCACATTTCCTTTGAAGAAAGAAATTAAGTTCGCTGCTCCAACTTTGGGGGAGCCACTGATGTCACTACCAGTACTGCAGAGAATGAGATGCCACCGTATGGCCTTTTTGATCGGATTACGACAGGTCGTGTTCGTTTCATGTTTGTGGGAAGATTTCGCTTCAGTCTGTTGGGTTTGTTTCATGTTTTAATGGCAGATACGACAAAACGACGTCATTGCATTTTGAGTTTGCTCGCTTATCTTCAGTGTTGTTTGTCATATTCAGACTCCAATATTCTCCATTGTTCAATAAAACATTGATTACTAGACATAAGGTCATATGAGAAGAACATTTATGTACAACCCACAGAATCAGAAATAAGAGCAATTTCATTAGAAACCCATTTTGTTGGATGGTTATCTGATTTGACAGCACAATAAAATGCAATACAAGGTTTTCTTTGTTGCATGTATGTATCCTCTGGGAGTTTCTGCAAGGATCATTGATAAATAAGTAACATGTTTACACGCTTTACCTAGACATATGATTGTGTGACTTGAACCAACGTCATAAGCCACAGTTCCTTCTTTTCTTCCATAAGCCAAACTAAACAACAATCCCAGGCACATTGATCATGTCATAACAATCGACAGACATCGACAATGTGAAACGGAAGAACGGTTCAATAAATACTTATAATTAAGCTCCGCAGTCATGCAATCGTGTTGAAGAAGCGATCCATGTAATGAGCTTCATGACTGCCATGTGTATGGAACTATGTGAGGCTGTACGTTAATGTACAGGGACATGTTTACACATACTTGTTCCAAATGACAATGTTTACTCTTGGGACGTTTTAACACGCTAAGGGAACGACAAGTTTGAGAGCGCGTCTAGCGAGTACGTCGGGGGTGGCCGGTGGTTGGTGGGGAGGAGTAGGATGTTGGGTGGTTCGTGGGATGATTTTTGTTAATAATATTTAGAAAGGATATTTTATGTCATTGCTCCAAAACACAACTGTTTTTCTCTGAAAGGAGGAACCAAAAAGGTTTCTTTATATTAACAAATGCTTCTTTATTGCATCCTCCATGTCTAGCGAACAATTGGTTGTCGTATTTATAAACCTGGGGCAGAATTATATTTCTTCACTCCAACTCCCCTCCACCTCCCACACCCCAACCTCATCCTACTAAGAATATCAAAGCGGTTATCCCTACACCGTGTAGACAAGGCCGTGTTTTAGGGTTCGTGGCAGTTGAGGACAAAATGTCATAACTTTGAGCTTACCATTTGTAGCCCGACGGATGTGACCTTTCCCGGGGAAAGGTCGATCCCGTTGTCTTCCGGAAATGGAAACTGGTACGGCTCATGGACCGTCAGCCTGGCACCGGCTGTTCTCGACAGAGATCCTATGTATTCGTCTTGCTCGATCACAAGTTCCAAACTCAATCCTGCCAACAGAGGACACCTCACTGATATATGCTAGACATAGAAACTGACACGATTATTGAAGTGGACGTGTATTTCTCTGTGCTGGTACTACTTGAGAATAGAACATACTCGATTGTATTACATTAGCAACTGAAGGCAACAATTAACAGTAAATGTTAACGTCTCTCGTGCATGCGAGTTATTTTGACGGAGAATGCTACTGCAATGTTATTGTACAGTGACATACGTTGGTTTGTAGGCAATGACAGGTGCCATGTCAAGTCACTCATTATCTTTGGTAACACCTCGGAGCTGTGGTTTCAGTTTGTGATGGTTACAAAGGAGATAGACTTGATTTCTTTGATAAGCATTTACAGATAAATAAGCAATATTTCGTTGAAGAACCACGTGTATATAACGACGTAGATTTAATATATTTAATTGTCCTCGGGACGTCCTGAAAAATATGTTTTGTGATATTTTTGTATTGTTTTGGTGCCCTTAGACGATAGGCACGTGACCTAGGCATAGGACTGTGACATGGGGCTGTAACATAGGGTGGTGACATGGGGCTGTAACATAGGGTGGTGACATGGGGCTGTAACATAGGGTGGTGACATGGGGCTGTAACATAGGGTGGTGACATGGGGCTGTAACTTAGGGTGGTGACATGGGGCTGTAACATAGGGTGGTGACATGGGGCTGTAACATAGGGTGGTGACATGGGGCTGTAACATAGGGTGGTGACATGGGGCTGTAACATAGGGTGGTGACATGGGGCTGTAACATAGGGTGGTGACATGGGGCTGTAACATAGGGTGGTGACATGGGGCTGTAACATAGGGTGGTGACATGGGCCTGTAACATAGGGTGGTGACATGGGGCTGTAACATAGGGTGGTGACATGGGGCTGTAACATAGGGTGGTGACATGGGGCTGTAACTTAGGGTGGTGACATGGGGCTGTAACTTAAGGTGGTGACATGGGGCTGTAACATAGGGTGGTGACATGGGGCTGTAACATAGGGTGGTGACATGGGGCTGTAACATAGGGTGGTGACATGGGGCTGTAACATAGGGTGGTGACATGGGGCTGTAACATAGGGTGGTGACATGGGGCTGTAACATAGGGTGGTGACATGGGGCTGTAACATAGGGTGGTGACATGGGATTGTGATTTGGGACTGTGACATAGGATTATGACTTGGGACTGTGACATGGGACTGTGACTTGGGACTGTGACACGGGACTGTGACATAGGATTGTGACATAGGACTGTGACTTGGGACTGTCACATGGAATAAGATATCGCCTACCAAACAACGGTCCCGACTTAAACGAGCGTCTTCCAGTAGCCGTCTTGAATCCATTGAATGTGTAACAGTTCCCGTATAAGTTATTGTAGAACATCGAGAAGTTCCTGGAAAACACAACATAGGCAGTTTTAAATACGGATGGGTGAAATTATTCTCGATAAAAACATAAATAGTCAACATCTTACATCCTACGTCAGCTGCATGTTCGTTCTCGAACTTATAACCAAAGTTGTACTCCACGTCACACCTACATGACTCTAACTGAAATACTGTTTTTTGCAGCGTTCAACTCATAGACTCTTGCTTCAGCAAACTGGAATACGGCTATGACCTGCGCCAATTTGGGCCTTCCTCTGCATTAACACTTCAATTAACATGAGGCACATTGCTATTAACGTCACGTTTACACAACACAATGAATGTTAACAGTTGGCCAAATATATCTTTGTAACAGTTAGTACTAATCATTAGCCCTCCACCCCCTGAAAAGCTTAGCATCACTCGATGTGATCACCCTTTTTGTAACTGGTTTCGTTTAGGGTAAGGAAACGATACATAACTTGGTACAAACAATTATACACATTCGCGGGTTCATACGCGCATCTAGAGTTGCTGCAACTTTTGTTAACGCAGAAAGACATAATAACTGAATAATCATTTGGTGACAAGTTTAGTGACTAATTTAAAGTGACCATTTTTGTGTCACGAACTATAACCACGGTAAATTGATCATTGGAAGTAGAATATAAATTTGGAACCCGTAGGCAAAGTTGAAGGAACATATCAAATGGGATATGAGTACTCTGAGTACACGTTTGGTAGGAGGTTTGTTTGGTGTCCTCTATCTTTGGTGATTCCTGGTCCCATTTTACTATCGTGAGGAAGAATCCATCAACTCTCACCAAAACTTTACAAACAATTAAGCCACACTGACAACAGAGGGTCTTGAACTTATATTGTGACCCACTCACTTGGAGCCGCAGGTTTCCCCGTTGATGGAGCACGACTGGAGCATCTCCCGGAGCTGGTGGCCCATGGTCAGTCTCGTGGTCATGTTCACCTTGACCAGGGCCATGCTGATCTGGTGGGCTGTGGACGACTGCCCCGTCTCCTTCCCCTCCTCCAGCCACGGCAGCTCGGAGGGCCTGTAGAATGACTCCACTTTCCTCGTCTACACATGCAGACACAAACATTGAGTTTAAGGGATCGTGAGGATGTTCAGTTTGCTTGTTTGTTGTTTAACGCTGCACTCAGCAATATTTTCCAGCTATATGACGGCGGTCTGTAAATAATTGAGTCTGGACCAGACAATCCAGTTATTGACATCATGAGCATCGATCCACGCAATTGGATGAAGATGAATTCACGAGGAAGTCACTTTTTTAATGCCGTTTTAACAGCAATCATGTTATATCACGGTGTGTCAGCTTAATGTGGGAGGAAAGTGCAAGGCGATGCAGGTTTTTAACCCACGACCATTATATGATGCTGGCAAACCTGGAGACCTAACCAAGGCGAGACATGGATTCGAACCCACGTTCACTGGAGTCTGGCACGCCTACGGGTGGCAACTCTACACCGTTAACTGCGGTACTAGCATCTACGACGACACACTTCCATTAAACATTACTTCATTCATTGAATGAACTTTTGGTTTTGACGCTTTTAGCAACACTCCAGCCGAATCATGGTAGGAGCGCGAGGAGATGTTCCCAGTCACTTTTCAAATTATACCATAGGGGGAATGTTGAACTTTTCTCACTTTTTATTTAAAACGCAATTTAAAGGTACAAACGTAGGTGATTTTAAAACAATCTTCTGATTTCTGCGTTAAAAGTAATTGATTGATTTATGGTGGTAAATAATGAGTAAAGCTTTATTTAGGTTTAACTCGGTAAGCACAACTGAGCCGATCCGCTGCTCAGGTCACGATCCGCACGTGCTTCTGCTACCACGAGGCGACAAAGTAAGACTCGCGAGCAATGGCGTCCAAAGAGAGGGTCGATTTCGAAACCCGTTTGGAAGAGCAATGTTTCAGCGATAGCTCTATCTCGAAATTGCTGGCGGAAGAGATCGTCGCGCCATGTCAACTTTTAGACTTAACTAAAGACGATATTGCCGAGTTAGGTTTCAAGATGGCACGGCGAAACGTCTTGAGAAAGTGGTTGAAGACATGAAATCCCCTTGTCATGACCACCAACAACAGCAGCAAGATAACCATGCTACCACTAAAGACCTATACTGTGCCTTTACTGATTTAAAAGCAGCTTTTGACTCTGTGTCACATAGTGCTCTGATGTACAAACTTTGGACTGGTAATATTAAAGGTTCTGTTTTTAGATTACTTAGAAATATGTATGAAAATGTGAAATCATGCGTGTCTCTGAACTCTGGATTTACTAAATTCTTTGACTGTTCATTTGGAGTTAGACAGGGTTGCCAGTTGGCACCATTTTTATTTTCATTCTTTATCAATGACATTGTAGATTTTTTGCAACAAGATAAGCAATGGTGTATTAGTATAGGTACTCTTCAGTTATTTATGCTGCTTTTTGCAGATGACATTGTAGTAATAGATAGTACAGTTATTGGTCTTCAAAGGATATTAAATAAACTTTCCAATTATTGTGATAAATGGCAGCTGCAAATAAATAATGTCAAGAGCAAGGTAATTGTCTTTCGCAAAGGCGGTCGATTAAAGAAATATGAATTATTTTCTCTAAATACATGTCCGCTTGAAATAGTTTCAGTGTTTAAATATTTAGGTGTACATCTTTCAAGCTCTGGTTCATGGTTTAATACACAGAAAACTCGAACACTCCAGGCCAATAAAGTTTTGAAGTCACTAAAAACAAACATTATCGATTTTCATAAGTTACTTTTACATGTTTTGACTCATGTATTTGATGTCAAGCTTCTACCAATCTTGTTGTATGGCAGTGAAGTCTGGGGGGTTCATCCTTCACCTGATATTAATACATTCCATGACAATTTCTGTAAACAGCTTTTACATTTAAGACGGAGTACACCTAATATTGTTGCAAGGGGGGAGATAGGTTGTTATTCACTTAAAGTAAACCAATATATGAAAATTATTAAAAATTGGACTAGATTGTTATTTCAAACTGATAATCCTATTTTGAAAAATGTCCATGATTATCAAGTGTCCTTGGCGGATAAAGGTATTGAATGTTGGGCTTTTCATGTAAAACAATTATTATCATCATATGGTTTTGGTTCTGTCTGGTGTAATCAAGATGTTCCAAATGTTAATAAGTTTATTGTTTGTTTTAAGCAAAGATGTATAGATATAGATCAGCAAACTTGGTTAAGTAAATTAAAAACATTTTCCAAACTTACAATGTATTCACAAATTAAACCATGCATTGTATTAGAAAGATATTTAACATCAATACCTGTTAGAGTATATCAATTTGCTCTTAGTTCTTTCCGTTGTTCTAGCCATAACCTAATGCTTGAAGAAGGTAGAAAAATTGGTCTTTCTAGAGATCAACGCTTATGTCCATTTTGTGTAGTCCGTGTAATTGAAACTGAGTATCATTTCTGCATTGAATGTCAAATTTACTCAGATCTGAGAAATAGTCTTATACCTAAGTACTACCATTCACAACCTTCATTTGATAAATTTTGCAGCTTATGTTTTGCCAAAATGAACATGTTATTCATAAATTAGCTTAATATATTTTTCTTGCTTTTCAGAAACAACAGTTTTTTAAATGTATGCAATAATTCAATTGTTTCACTATGTATATCACTTGTATTATCTGGCGCCTGCTATTGTTGTAATCCACTGTATCCATATTGTATAATGGGCCGGTGGCCTCTTTACTGAAATAAACTCACTGACTAAAGACCTAGCGGCAAATTCCGAACTGAAGCAACTACTAGAAGCTATCGGGTCGGCGTTATTGAATGACATCTTACATACAGACGATAAAGCGAGCAATGGTGTTACCACCACAACTACGGTTAAATCAGGTGAGAAAACATACTTTATACATGACTTTATTAGCCGGCCTAAATGTGTAGTCCAAGATAACGAAGAGACTTTTGGTTTATCAGATAGTAGTCTCCAAATTGTCATAAAGAGAGGAAATAGCAATTTAAAGCTAGAAGAATTTTCAATGTCACAGTGGATCTCAGCGAACGCAACAACATTCTCCGACTACTTGGAGAAGCGTTTAGACTCCCAGGGACTGTGTGAATACCTTGAGTACACAGCCTGTATCGGCGACTATTTACAGTCCCACACCGTATCATCTGGAATGACATTTGACCACATTCACCGGAAAACACAGGCAGAACAAGGAAAACACAGACAGAACAAGGAAAACTCTGGTGTCATATAGATTCGGGACATGGGACGGAAAAATGTAAAATGAGGCAAACAGAACTCACAGGGAAAGGATACAGTTTGTTTAAATTTCCAAATTCCAGGAGGGTGTAAATTTCAGAACTGCAAATATATGCACGTGTGTATTCAGTGCCACGGCCCCTTCCCCCAGTTTCAGCATAACGATTCCCATCAGCGGTCGGGAAACTATTAGAGCCATCTCCCCCAGGTCTACAGCCCAACCCCCTTTGTGAGCGTATTGATTGGCGGGACAGGGAACTTCAGGGAGACTTAGATAGAAAATTCATTTTAGGGGGCATTAAACATAACTACAGGGTTATAGATAGAAATGTTCAGTTTAAAGACGTGTATTGTAAAAAATCGAAATCGGCTCTTACTCCTGAAACTCGCGATAAAGTTGAAAGTCGATTGAAGTGTGAAATTTCACAAGAAAACTATATTATTACCCATAAAAAGCCAACGATCGTCAGCAGTATGGCAGCTATCCCAAAAGGCAATTCTGATGTGCGCGTTGTACATGACTGTAGTAGACCGGAAGGGTCATCAGTGAATGACTACGTCACTAAGAACTCTGTTGTGTACGACACCCTAGATAAGGCGACAGCCATGTTACCACAAGGGGGTTAGGAGGCGAAACTGGATTTAAAGAACGCGTACAGAAGCGTACCCGTCCATCCAGATTGCTATCCCGCGCTAGGGCTTCAGTGGCAATTCTACCGGGATGATCATGTGAGCTGTGTGTTTGACACCGAACTTCCGTTCGGCTCTTCTCGGAGCCCCGAGATTTTCCAACGCATATCGTCTAGTATTTCGCGTATGATGAAACAGTTTCAAATTACAGTAAACAACGGTTATAACGAACACGCTTATAACGAACTGACGGATATAACGAACTTACTTTTTGGTCCCGACTAGTTGCTGTTGTTATACTGTATATATGCTTATAACGAACAACGGTTATAACGAAGTAAAATAAGTAGTCCCTTTGAGTTCGTTATAACCGTACTTTACTGTATACCTATTGGGGGAATGCTGAACCTTTCTCACTTTTTATTTAGAAACACAATTTAACGGTACAAACGTAGATGATTTTAAAACAATCCTCTGGTTTCTGCGTGAACAGTAATTGATTGATTTATGACCCTATTTAGGAGTTTAATTGGACCATCACGCCGTCAGCGCGTGGCGCGTCATGGCAATAACTTTCAAATAAATCAGGTTAAAATCTAAAATTAATATATACTTTTCAAAAGAAGTCGATGAACAACGGAATATTTTATATGTCTATGGTTAATCAGTCATGGTTGACTGTATTGCAAAACATAGTCTTATAAGTGTGGGTGTTCTATAACTCGTTCAGAGTAGTATATGATGCTACAGTGTGAATGCCATAATACTGTTGTCCGCAAATATTCTTTTTGACATTTGATTTATGATCAACTTGTTTTGTGTCTCTTGTCTTGTGCAAATCTACAAGTGTATGTACTTGCATATAGTTGATTGATAAACACCGCTGTGTGTGAGTGAGTATGGTATTACGCCACTTTTAGCAATATTCCAGCAATATCTCGGCGGGGAGCAGCAGAAATGCTTTAACCACTAGGTTACCTCACCGCTCCCATCGCTGTGACAATGGTGTCATCACGGTTGATATGTGGACATAGGGAAACAACACATATGGAGACACGTCCTAATTAGTGTGGCCACATATGGAACGTTGATAACAATATCAAGTGTATTACAATGATTATCTATAGCATATGTTAAATCAGCTCTCATTTTAATCTTTTATGTATGTTTCGATAGTTTTCGTATAGTTTTCTATACGTGCACGATTGCGTGTGTTGTATGTATGATTGCATTTAGGTGAGCTCCTGGGGGATTCCAGGTAGCTCCTGGGAGATTCCTAGTATCTCTTGAGGGATTCCTAGTAGCTCCTGGGGTATCCCTGGTAGCTCCTGGTGGATTTCTGGTAGACCCTCAGGGATTCCTAGCAGCTCCTTTGGGATTCCTAGTAGCTCCTTGGGGATTCCTAAGAGCTCCTCGGGGATTCCTAGTAGCTGCTGAGGGATTCCTAGCAGCTCCTGTGGGATTCCTAGTAGCTGCTGAGGGATTCCTAGTAGCTCCTGGGGTATTCCTGGTAGCTCCTGGCGGATTTCTGGTAGACCCTGAGGGATTCCTAGCAGCTCCTTGGGGATTCCTAGTAGCTCCTTGGAGATTCCTATTTGCTGCTGAGGGATTCCTAGCAGCTCCTGGGGGATTCCTGGTAGACCCTGAAGATTCCTAGCAGCTCCGAAGGGATTCCAAGTAGCTGCTGAGGGATTCCTAGCAGCTCCTTGGGGATTCCTGGTAGACCCTGAGGATTCATAGCAGCTCCGAAGGGATTCAAGTAGCTCCGGAAGCATCCCTTGTAGCCCCTGGGAGATTCCTAGTAGCTCTGATGGGATTCCTAGTAGCTTCTGAGGGATTCCTAGTAGCTCCTGGGGATTCCTAGTAGCTCCTGGGGATTCCTAGTAGCTCCTTTGGGATTCCTAGTAGCTGCTGGGGTATTCCTGGTAGCTCCCGGGGGATTCCTGGTCGCTCCTGGCGATTCCTAGTAGCTCCTGGGGGATTCCTAGTAGCTCCTGGGGGATTCCTAGTAGCTGCTGGGGAATTCCTGGTAGCTCCTGGCGGATTCCTGGTAGCTCCGAAGGGATTCCTAGTAGCTTATGAGGGATTCCTAGTAGCTCCGAAGGGATCCCTAGTAGTTCCTGGGGGGATTCCTAGTTGCTGCTGCAGGATTCCTAGTAGCTGCTGAGGGATTCCTAGTACCTCCTGGGGGATTCCTAGTAGCTGCTGAGTAATTCCTGGTAGCTCCTGGCGGATTCCTGGTAGCTCCTTGGGGATCCCTGGTTGCTCCTGGGCGATTCCTAGTAGCTGCTGAGGGATTCCTAGTGGCTCCGAAGGGATCCCTATTAGTTCCTGGGGGGATTCCTAGTAGCTGCTGCAGGATCCCTAGTAGCTGCTGAGGGCTTCCTAGTAGCTGCTGAGGGTTTCCTAGTAGCTCCTGGGGGATTCCTACTAGCTCCCGAAGGATTTCTAGTAGTTCCTGAGGGATTCCTAGTAGCTCCGAAGGGATCCCTAGTAGCTCCTAGTTACCCTTAGGCTGATACAACAACTCTGATGTATCTTGTATACAGCTCCAACTGCTCACTTTGCAAGGACTGGGCATTTACTGTGATGTTATGTATGGCCACGACGGCAGCCGATATGACATAAATAACAACTAATCGTCAAGATTAAATATTTAATAACATACTCTTCTGGCACAACCCTTAATGGTGGGACGTTGCTCATGATATCAATCACTGGTTTGTCTGGTCCACACAAGTTTACAAGCTTTCGTGATGTAGTGCTTACTGCTTGCTTAATCGTATATATTTTGTTTTATATCTAAATATCTTTATAACATTTAACAAGTGTCACTATTATAAAGGGAACAATGTGAAATATTGATCGTATTGCTTGTATTACAATCTAAATGATACTCACGTTATAGAGATCAGGTTCTTGGTCACCGCTGTAATCGCCGCTGTTGTCGCCGCTGAGGTCGCCGCTGTAGTTGTCGTTGTAGTCGTTATAAGTACCACTGCCGCTCCAATCACCATCACCACTTCCGGAACCACTCCCACTCCCATCACCACTTCCGGAACTACTCCCACTCCCATCACCACTTCCGGAACCGCTCCCGCTCCCATCACCACTTCCGGAACCACTTCCGGAACCGCTTCCGCTCCCATCACCACTTCCGGAACCACTTCCATTTCCGGAACCGCTCCCGCTCCCATCACCACTTCCGCTCCCGCTCCCATCACCACTTCCGCTCCCGCTCCCATCACCACTTCCACTTCCGGAACCACTCCCGCTCCAATCTCCACTTCCGGAACCACTGCCGCTCCAATCACCACTTCCACTTCCGTAAATCTCGCCATTATTTAACGCTTCCTCCGATTTGTTCACAATTCGCTCCAACACCGAGCCTCCTTCAGAAAGTTTTGAAAGTTTTACGATATTCTTGTTGCATATGGTAACAGCAGGGAACTCTAAGGGAGCATGGAGCACCTATTAACGGTAAAACACTGTGACTAGTATTTGAAATACATGTATGCTTTAAATGTTAATCTCTGTACTTATAGCCCAACCGAACCAAATGTTGATAATATTCATCCTTTTTTGGAATAATATAGTACGATTTATATGATAAACTTGCCTTATCGAATGACTGCGAAACACAATTTCGAAATTTGTCCTTTTGCTTGTTTGTTTGCTGTTCAGCGCCGGCTGAATTGGTCTCCAGCAACCTTTGCTGGTCGTAAGATTGACTGAATGTATCGGGTGGTCAGATTCGGTGATTGCGTGTCGGCGGGGATCGTTGCTCACAATATCAATCACTGGATTGTCTGTTCGAGACTCAATTTTTATACACAGACCGCCTCAATATAACTGGAATAATGCTGAACGAGGCGTTAAACAACAACAACAAACAAAACAAAACAAAACACTAGAAACATAAGCATCGTTTCGTAAGAAAAGTAAATAGATTCGAACAATCTAGTTTGTGGTTGTCCTATATAAACGGACTCCCAGAAAAAAAGTACACCAAGAAGTATTTTGTCTGATTACCTTATAAAGTAAAAACCATAGAGATGAAAATACAACCTTATGTATTCGATGAAATAAAGCGTTTTGAATGAAAAACGTGCATTTTGCGAAAACGTCGTCTACACTCGTAGAACGAAATGTGAGTGCACAAATGATATGCCTTGTTCAACAGCAATAAGGCGAAGGAGGGAGCCACGCATACCCAAATGATAAGAACATTCGGTTGCACCTGTGTTGACATAACCAGGTAACGACATAACGACAGACAACAGACGAGGAGAGGAAGCCCCCAAAGTGACCACGCCCATTGAAAACCGTTATATCCACGGACTTCATCTCCGAAACCGCTTCATCCACGCGACCGCAACGTCATCGACGGCACTCGGACATCGTGTCAGTTAACACAGAGTGCCACGGCGATTCTTAGAACATACCCGATCAGGCCAGGCGAGTTCGGTGTTGGCAGGTTTGAGACTGTGGACGAGTTCTGTTCTCTCATGAGAGAGACGCATGAATATCCGGGTTAGAATAGGTCTTCAGCAACCCATGCTTGCCGTAACGGGATCGGAGGGTCAGGCTCGCCGACGTGGCTGATGCATGTCATCGTAGCCCAATTGCATTGATCGATGGTCATGATGTCAGTCACTGTAGTGGCTGGTCCAGACTCGAATATTTACAGACCGCCGTCATATAGCTGCGGCGTTAAACAAAATACAAACCAAAAATATGAGAGCAGGTATTCGTTGTTTTAAGCTGATGGTCGGCAGCATGTGTACAGACGTCGGCACCATGTGTACAGACGTCGAGGGAAACGCCTATTAGCCGAAGTTGAGCCATTTGGGACGGTGGTGTCCAGGTGTGGGAAGGAATCTGAACCCGAGACTTGAACCCGAGACCTGAACCCGAGACCTGAACCCGAGACCTGAACCCGAGACCTGAACCCGAGACTTGGACCCGAGACTTGAACACGAGACTTGAACCCGAGACCTGAACCCGAGACTTGAACCCGAGACTTGAACCCGAGACCTGAACCCGAGACATGAACCCGAGACTTGAACCTGAGACTTGAACACGAGACTTGAACCCGAGACCTGAACCCGAGACTTGAACCCGAGACTTGAACCCGAGACCTGAACCCGAGACCTGAATCCGAGACTTGAACACGAGGATGGTTATCATTCAAAGCAGCATGATTGCACAGAGGTATCGGTATGATGTTTTGCAACCCGCTGTGCTGCTAATTGTCCAACATCAGCCACGCGGTATAGTCTTCCAGGAAGATAACATTAGACACTGCAAGACACTGCAAGGATGACATGGGATTTCCTCCACAACACGAACGTTAATGTTTTGCCATGGCCTGTGTGATCTCCTGGCATGAACCCTATCGAACATTTGTGGGATCTACTACAGGCACGCCTGAAGGCGACCAGCGCCACCAATCAGTCGTCAGCTAACGTCATCGGGTCGACGGCGTCTTGTGGCACTGATGCACGAGGTGGTCTCAATAGCAAACATCCGATTTTGCAACAAGTCTGTTGTCACACATGTGTGTTTTGGCAAAAATAATGTGGATGATGTCATTTTATTCTTAAAACGTCTGCTTCTAGGGGGTGAAATTGTGTTCATTTGATGCTGAAACGTTACACTCATTACATGTATGGTGTCCATTTGCTTCATTCGGCTCCCCAAGTCTTGGCGTACTTTCTCTTTGACGTCAGTTTATGTTATCATGAAACAGAATATTTTGAAGACATACATTTGTTCAACCTATTTATCTTGATCAAGATTTGATAATATTTCTATACTTAACAACAAAAGTTCCTGTGGCACCAATATTTTAGTGTATTTTTCAAGCAAGTAAAGTTTGGTTTTCAATATTGTAGTACATGTATGGAATCAAGTCATAAAACCGCATCTGCTACAGAAAAGCATGCATTCCATGCAAAAGTTGACTTTTATGGAAGCCCCATGCATTTCACTACCCAAGAATGTGCCTTAACGGGATTCCATATGCATTGTTTAGCATCGTGCTGACAACAATCACTCAGAAAAACAACAAAATTACGCAATTATTCAACATTACGAAATGCCACACTTGTCCGAAAATGAGCGTCTGCGAGCCATTGGTATGCTTGAAGCAAGATCGAGTCAACGTAATGTTGCAAGACAATTTAACGTCCATAGAAACTCCATTTGGTGTTTATGGCACCGTTGGCAACAGACGAATGCTGTCAGAGACCATCCTCGGAGTGGCAGGCCACGCGTAACCAATAATCGACAAGACAACTGGATTCGAACAACACACCTACGAAATCGATTCCAGCCAGCAACAGTGACTGCAAGAAGCATCCCTGGCCTTTGACGAATATCTTCACAAACCGAACGTCGTCGACTAAGATGTGCAGCGCTACCGCGACGAGATCATCGGCCCTGTTGTTCTACCGTTTTTGTGTCGTCATGGCTCAGGATTTACCTTTCAACATGACAACGCCCGGCCTCATATTGCTCGACTTGTTCAGGATTCACTTCAACAAAACAACGTGAATATCACCCCCTGGCCGGCTCGCTCCCCTGATCTCTCACCAATCGAGCATATGTGGGATGAGATGGATCGGCGCCTTCGACGTCAACCACGTGTTCCACAGGGAACTCCAGGAAGTTCGAAACATGCTCCAGCAGATATGGACAGATATCCCACAGGACTTTGTGCGACGCCTGGTCCATTCCATGAGACGAAGATGTGTTGCTTGCATCGCAACCAGAGGCAGACACACACGCTATTAATTTGTGAATTGACACTTTGGCATGCTCATGTTTTTTTTAATGAAATCACACATTTTCTGAAGTCAGTATAGCAAATTAAACCATTTCAACACTTACAGGAGTCTTTTATCTGTTGCAAACCGAAATTGTTTCAGATTTGGTGAAAAACATATCTTTGCATTAAATCTTATACAGTGTCACAGGAACTTTTGTTTTTCAGTATATAACCATTGACAAAAGTGTCGGGAAATTTAAAGGCATCGGTACCTCCCTGCACTTACCTCTATCACTGTGTTGACGGGGTATGAGTAGTATCTGCTGAACAACGAGTGTATCTGAATACCACATAGCACGGCACAGGTGAGAAACACAGCTGTATAGAAAAGTTTCTTGATGATGTTACTTGATATAGCAATGCGATTGACGCCGTGCCCCGACCAGTTTTCCGAGAAGTGCGTCGCCTCATCCTTTAAGGTGTCCTTCATGATGACCAGTTCCCAGATGCTTGACGACACCGCTGTTTTTTGATGTTCCGGACAGGTTCATCCAATGATGACATCGAAATTTAATTTATTTGTTTTCTATACGCTATTTATATTCTATATTTCAGGGCCGGAACTCCAGAGTCTGAACACGGGTCAGTCGGAATCACAACACCTGAATGCACCTTCGTGACACCAACAAAATCCCGGTGTTATCAAGAGGCATCAAATCCAAGAAGTACAAATAGGATGACCACTGGTCAAGACCTTCATCAGCGCTGTCAGTGGTCTAATGTTGAAGATAGACACGTCCTCGACACAGAGCCGCTTGGTCACACTGTCACCTGTCCTGTGATCACAGTGAATATATACATTGTACATCTACATCACATCGTGTATTCCTCTGGGACTTGGCTTCCCCATGTGTTCAGCTCATCGATTAGACCACTTGTCATTGTCACTGCAATCCGTCGAATGACTTTCATTGCACATATTATTTATTCATCCCATGCTACTATCTGGGATAGTCACAGAAACTCATTGTCCTTCTCAAAACAATGACGACTCTATAAATATACAAGTGCAATATTTACTTCATTTGAATATCGGGGGCACGGGTGTCCCAGTCGTCTATGGCGCCGCGATTCGCTGTGCAGAGTGGCGTCCCTTGGGCACGCCAGAAACCTATGATTGTGGGTTCGAATCCCGGTTCGCCCCGATTATGTTTCTAGGTTTGTCGGTACTATACGCTTGCTCGTGGGCTTCACCAAAGTGGTAAAACGTCTGGGACCTGCATCACTTCGGGCTTTCCTCCCACATTAAGCTGACACGCCGTGATATAACTGGAATACTGTTAAAAGCGACGTTAAACCCAACTCACTCACTCACTCATTTGAATATTAAGGCGGTAAGACATTTGCCATTTGCAAACCAATCTTTCCAAGTGAATACCTGGTAATTTTATAAATTGTATATAGGCACTGTGCGTTGGTGGTTGAAGACGTCCTATCTTATATATGTTGTATGCTTTGTGAACGAATATCAATATATCCTTTCCATAACACATCTGTTGTTCTCCGGGTGTATTCCGGGTGGAATAGTCCCCGCAGATGTTTCTCGGGTGGTTGTACTGTGACCTGCTTAAGACTACCCCGACAGCTTGGCTCATTGCTCACGCTATCAACCCCTGGTTTGTCTGATTCAGACACGATCTGCCTGTATGCGGTGTACAACATCATGCATGTACTCTTGTAATCTGCATCCACAAAAACAACACGAGTATATTTTTCTCGGGGATATTAGTTTGTTTCTTCTGGCAAAGGCTGTCCCAATGCAGTGACAGGGCAATTAGTGTCGAGTGGGAACTTGCAATTGTCTGGTAATTACTCATTTGAGTAAAGGCGGCTTCGTCATAAGTGCCTTTACAACCACTGATATTCTACTTGTCAAGTCAGCTTTACTATTTAATATGTCTCTTGAGACCAAGGAAATTTATGTAAATGTTCTACTTATCAGATATAAAATAAGGATAAGAGATGTATCTTCGTTTAGGTTTCTACTTCTCGAGAATTCACTGTCGTTATCAAAATCGCCTCCGTGGTCTTGTGGTAAAGCGTCCGCCCGGTGAGCGGAAGGTCTGGGGTTCAATACCCGTCCGCGTCATACCAAAAGACGTTAAAAGATGGTGTACTTGTTGTTACCCTGCCTGGCGCTAGGCATTAAGGGGCTGAAGAAATTACTGGTCGGCTCGGAGTCAGTATACTGTCTCTGAGCGGAGTATTCATGTGAAACTGCGGCATAATATCTCAGTGTGCTAGCACCATAAATCGGCATCAGTCCGGACTGGTACAAGAAGCCACACACACCCACACACGTGCATGTACTTCGCTATAGAAGTACAATAATCTTGAACGCGACGTTAGACCTCACCTCACCTCACCTCACCTGTATGTATCAATACAGGTTGCATGACACAGGGCTGATGCCCATGGTCTCTCAGGACCCTATCCCAACGGAGTGTTTGTCATAAAGATTCTGAGATGCTGCCATGGCTTCTAAAACAATAAATCAGAAGAATGATGACGCCCTTCCAGAAAGCACAAAGTACAAGACTCAATTGGTTGTCTGCAAGTGGGAAAATATCAAACACCATTTAAGCATATCTCAAAACCTCATATTTACCATATTTACCATCCTAAAGCAATGTCTCACGACGAATCTTACCGACATGGATGTTTCCGTCTTAAACAAAGTTTTAAGAGACTTATCTTTTGAGGTAAGACATCTAGTTGGTTCACTATGCAAGTCTTCATCGCTTTATGGGGTGTGTTGTGGTATATAGGGACATGGATACCTTCGTTCGGAAGCTTGGAAACGTAAATAGGCGCCAACAAACCCGCTCAGTGTCATTGGTTTCAATATTAAATAACAACATGTTAGACTAACTTGTATCTCTTTCTGGACCAACGACTTTGATGTGGAATATTGCTGAGTGCGGCGTTGAACAGCAAACAAACGAACAACATGTTTTGTCTATGTATTTATATCACATCTGAAATATAACCAAACAAACTCTTTTTGATTGAGCTTGTCATCTCTATTTACCGTAGATAGAACGATCAGTCAACTGTTCTTTGATCTTGGTCTTGCCCAAGTTCTTACAGACATGTTTCAGAATTGCCTACAGCAGCAGCATGACTTCACACAAGGTTTATAAGATCATAGAAAGGGTTGTTTTTTTTATCGGGAAACTTTTAAATGTTGAACTGTTTGCATAACATGGTCCTTGATGTCTCACAA
This sequence comes from Haliotis rufescens, assembly GCF_023055435.1. Taxonomy (NCBI): domain Eukaryota; kingdom Metazoa; phylum Mollusca; class Gastropoda; order Lepetellida; family Haliotidae; genus Haliotis; species Haliotis rufescens. The sequence continues at coordinate 90,218,423 of NW_025963779.1, read as the reverse complement.
TCCACTAGGGCCATTTCAACCATCTACGGCTTTTCGTCTGCATAAAGAGGCTATCCATGGCACCAGTGATGTTTGGTTGCCAAGGTTACGCCAAACCACACCACCCATTAGAGCATTATTGTTATTTATACACGCCCATGAACGCACCTTGTGGCTTCATAATCATTCAGAAGAGAATGTACAAATATTCCAGGAGACGGGGAATTCTTTCAATGTCAAATGGCCTGCAATGTACCCAAAGGCACAGGTCATTCAACGACCAAAGTCGTTTGCGGATGAAGTCTCCATCAATAGTTTAAAGTGGAGGATTGTCAAGTGTTTGCAAAGGAACACGATCTATTTAGAGCATAAATATTATGCTTTCAATGCATAGCAATGTTACTTATAGATTTGACGGCGCTAAATGGAATGTGCGAACCGAAAGCGCATTACTTCTATATCCATTCAAACAGGACAAAAATATAAAGGGTGTATGAAAGGGTGAAAAACTATACCAATGTTTCACCTCTAAGGGATATAAAACTATACCAGTGTTTCACCCCTAAGAGATATAAAACTATACCAGTTTCACCTCAAAGAGATATAAAACTATACCAGTGTTTCACCCCTAAGGGATATAAAACTATACCAGTTTCACCTCAAAGAGATATAAAACTATACCAGTGTTTCACCTCTAAGGGATATAAAACTATATCGGTGTTTCACCTCAAAGGGATATAAAACTATACCAGTGTTTCACCTCAAAGGGATATTAAACTATACCAGTGTTTCACCTCAAAGGGATATAAAACTATACCAGTGTTTCACCCCTAAGGGATATAAAATTATACCAGTTTCACCTCTAAGGGATATAAAACTATACCAGTGTTTCACCTCAAAGAGATATAAAACTATACCAGTGTTTCACCTCAAAGTGATATAAAACCATACCAGTGTTTCACCTCTAAGTGATTTAAAACTGCATCATTGTTTCACCTCTAAGGGATATAAAACTATACCAGTGTTTCACCTCAAAGGGATATTAAACTATACCAGTGTTTCACCTCAAAGGGATATAAAACTGTGTAAAAATAATTTTCACCACTAAGTGATTTAAAACTTCATCATTGTTTCACCTCTAAGGGATATGAAACTATACAAGTGTTTCATGTCTATGTGATATAAAGCTGCAGCATTGCTACACCTCTATGGGATATAAAAGTATGCCAGTGTTTCAACTCTATGTAATATAAAATTGCATCATTGTTTCACCTCTATGGAATATAAAACTATACAATTGTTTCACCTCTATGGAATATAAAACTATACCAGTGTTTCACCTCTATGGAATATAAAAATATCACATTGTTTCACCTCTATGGGATATATAGAGAATACTACACTCATTCTCGTTAGATACCATTTTTACGAAACGAGTGGACTTTCTATGGTATCTGACCGAGCGAAATAGCGAACAGCTTCGAACAAAGGGCAAGGTCACCGCGGGAATAAGAAAAGACAACCGTGATCTACTCACAGTGTTATTATTCACATTTGGGATATTTTGGGCCACATAATCAGAAATCAGGCACACTTCTACGAAGTTTTCGAATTATTTATATCAGAAATGTTCACTCTGAGTGATCTGGTCGTGCATTTGTGAACAAACAACTCCCGAAACAGTGCAACAAAATACGCTTCGGAGGGGACACTGATGGCACAACCGGATCATCCGAAGTAAGTCCAGATATCTGTCCAGATAGTTTAAACTGACTTCAATTCACCACGCTTATCCTTTTACGTTAAATCAAATTGAAAGTTGCGAAACCTCTATGTGATATAAAACTGCATCGTTGTTTCCCCTCTTTGGAATATAAAACTGCATCATTGTTTCACCTCTATGGGATATAAAACTGCATCATTGTTTCACCTCTATGGGATATTAAACTGCATCGTTGTTTCACTTTTGTGGGATATAAAACTGTATCATTGTTTCACCTCTACGTGATATAAACTGTGTCATTGTTTTAATCTGTTGCTGGTCCATAGTGTGCAAGTGCTTAATTGTGTGTGTCGTGTATTCGAGAATACAAATACTGTGTTGCTTTTGTTGTTCTTAAATCCCACATCTACGTTAGCAGATTTAAATAAGTAATGATAGCCGACGCGGCGTGTCAGATGGGAGGTGTTCCCGCGTGGTCTCTCGGACGCTCACCGCAGAGGGCTCTTCCCATTTGGTTAACAAATCGATCTTCTTTTGATATAGATTGGACTGAGTTGTGCTGTCGGTGAAGTTTCATCAATGATAAATGTAACTTTCTATGTGCAGAGCTACAATCCACTAACAAAAGCTTGATAATTGATAATTGAAGCATACTTTCGCATCGTAAGATCAAAGCAGATCAGTCTTGCATACAATAATAAGCACAAGTCCTTAGAGAGAAAATTTCAGACAATTAGGCCAGATTTGCATATTCATGCCCCGCATCAGTCGCCCCCATGCATCATCACCATGCGTCTTAATACATCACCGTCATCATCACCGTGCATCCCCATGTATCACCGTGCATCATCATGCATCCCGATGTATAACCGTGCATCCCCATGTATAACCGTTTATCATGATGCATCCCCATGCATCACTGTGCATCATCATCATGCATCCCCATGTATATCTGTGCATCCCCATGTACAACCGTTTATCATCACCGTGCATCCTCATGTATAATCGTGCATCATCACCGTGCATCCCCATGTATAACCGTTTATCATCACCGTGCATCCTCATGTATAATCGTGCATCATCACCGTGCATCCCCATGTATAACCGTGCATCATCACCGTGCATCCCCATGTATAACTGTTCATCATCACCATGCATCCCTATGTATACCCGTGCATCATCATCGTTCATGCCCATGTATAACCGTGCATCATCCCCGGGCATCCACATACATCACCGTCATCATCCCCATGCGTCCCCATACATCACCGTCACCATCACCGTGCATCCTTATGTATAACCGTGCATCATCACCGTGCATCCCCATACATCACTGTCACCATCACCGTGCATCCCCATACATCATCGTGCGGCACCGTGTATGTGCTGTTGATTCAAGACCTCCAAAGCGTCTGTGAGCTGTGGTTTAATACAGTGATTTATTTAAACATTTAAATACTTAATTCATTTATAACATAAGGGGCGGACGACGTGTTAGTTTACACATTACACTTATGACAGCGTGGTGCCTTAAAGGGAATCAATCATCTCATCTCAGAATCCCCACAAGCAGAGACCAGAAACAGAAGCAATGGTCAGTTGTGTACAGGGACCAGAAACAGAAGCAATGGTCAGTTGTGTACAGGGACCAGAAACAGAAGCAATGGTCAGTTGTGTACAGGGACCAGAAACAGAAGCAATGGTCAGTTGTGTACAGGTTGTGGATCGGGGGCAGGACAAACCCTGCTCAATTCATCCCTTTTCCAATCTGATCTAACTATAATAATTGAAGCACGGAAAAGTGTAGCCAAATGTTCCTGAAAACTACAACATTTGTAATTGTCCCACATTTAGTGGTATTTAGCGTTGAAGGTCCCGCGTTATTAATGCATGTGGCAGTACTCCAAGGCTAGCAATTGTCCTGCGTTGGAATAATAGTTCGGGGAGTAATTATAGCGGTGGTAATAGTCCGCCTGACAGTGTTCCAGGTCGTGAGTCCCAGGTTAAAGCAGTAAGATAGGAACATAATTAAACACCGGTAATGTTGGGAATGGTTCAATGCAGGAAGCAACTATTGTTTCCAGTCAATCGATCAGAATGTTAGGTGATTGATGTGTGTCACCAGTAATGTAAACGTATTTCAATTAATCAAAACAATTTGAGGTTATGTTTGAGGACAGTATCCACTAGCAACTATCTGCCGTGACTGTCGTTTGTAAACACCATGAACCTTCATCCGGCATTCATCCCTGTAGACATGACCGTGGATCTGCCACGGTTCCATGCGTGTTCTGAACGGGATTAATATGACTGGTTATGTTGGAACACTCGAATGCTTGTTGTCACTGACCCTCGGCGACTAATCACAATGCTGCTGTTGACGCTTGTTGCCTGAGTTGAAGTGTGCGTGCAGACCAGGTCCGTGATAGGTACATGAAAACAAGGTGCTTGAATTGAAGCACGCATTACAATTATAAGACTGAATTGTAGAGTGCACGAGAACCTGGTGTCTGGTTCAAGAGTGCATGTGAACGATGTGCATGAATTGAGTGTGTGTGTGAACTAGGTGCGCGAGCTGATGGATGCGTGAGAACGAGGTGCATGAATTGAAGTGTGTGTGAACTAGGTGCGCGAGCTGATGGATGCGTGAGAACAAGGTGCATGAATTGATGGATGCGCGAGAACGAGGTGCATGAATTGAAGTGTGTGTGTGAACTAGGTGCCCGAGCTGATGGATGCGTGAGAACGAGGTGCATGAATTGATGGATGCGCGAGAACGAGGTGCATGAATTGAAGTGTGTGTGTGAACTAGGTGCGCGAGCTAATGGATTCGTGAGAACGAGGTGCATGAATTGAAGTGTGTGTGAACTAGGTGCGCGAGCTGATGGATGCGTGAGAACGAGGTGCATGAATTGATTGATGCGCGAGAACGAGGTGCAAGAGTTGATGGATGCGTGAGAACAAGGTGCCCGAGTTGATGGATGCGTGAGAACGAGGTGCATGAATTGAAGTGTGTGTGTGAACTAGGTGTCCGAGTTGATGGATGCGTGAGAACGAGGTGCATGAATTGATGGATGCGTGTGAACGAGGTGCCCGAGTTGATGGATGCGTGAGAACGAGGTGCATGATTTGAAGTGTGTGTGTGAACTAGGTGCAGGAGTTGATGGAAGCTTGAGAACGAGGTGAATGAATTGATGGATGCGTGAGAACGAGGTGCATGGATTGATGGATGCGTGAGAACGAGGTGCATGAATTGATGGATGCATGAGAACGAGGTGCATGAATTGATGGATGCGTGAGAACGAGGTGCATGAATTGAAGTGTGTGAGAACTATGTGCACGAGTTGATGGATGCGTGAGAACGAGGTGCATGAATTGATGGATGCATGAGAACGAGGTGCATGAATTGATGGATGCGTGGGAACGAGGTGCCAGAGTTGATGGATGCGTGTGAACGAGGTGCAAGATTGGATCGATGCGTGAGAACGAGGTGCCAGAGTTGATGGATGCATGAGAACGAGGAGCACGAGTTGATGGATGCATGAGAACGAGGTGCACTGTTGAGTGCGTGATAGCAAAGTGGTTGAACTGTTTTATGTGTGAAACAAAGTGGCTGAACTGTTGATTGTGTGAAACAAAGTGGTTGAACTGTTGTGAGTATGGAAACGAAGTGGCTGAACTGTTGTGAGTGTGAAACAAAGTGGCTGAACTGTTGTGAGTGTGAAACAAAGTGGCTGAACTGTTGATGTGTAAAAGAAAGTGGTTGGACTGTTGTGTGTGTGTGAAACAAAATGGCTGAACTGTTGTGAGTGTGAAACAAAGTGGCTGAACTGTTGAGTGTGTGAAACAAAGTGGCTGAACTGTTGTGAGTGTGAAACAAAGTGGCTGAACTGTTGAGTGTGTGAAACAAAGTGGCTGAACTGTTGTGAGTGTGAAACAAAGTGGCTGAACTGTTGAGTGTGTGAAACAAAGTTGCTGAACTGTTGTGAGTGTGAAACAAAGTGCCTGAACTGTTGAGTGTGTGAAACAAAGTGGCTGAACTGTTGGGTGTGTGAAAAAAAATGGCTAAACTTTTGTGAGTGTGTGAAACAAAGTGGCCAAACTGTTGTGAGTTTGCGAAACA